>NC_141161.1:10000-310000 GCF_053477565.2 Lygodium microphyllum | reverse complement strand
CAATGCTCTGTTCTAAGCCATTGGATTTACCATCCACATAAGAGTGACCTGCATTCACATCAAACATGGGCTGATCAACCTTCTCTTTTCCTTTTCGTGATACCTGCATACCACTATCTGCATTGCTTTGAGAAGATTCTCCTGATCTCAATCTGCCTGTCCATGGCGAAGACTGTGAACCACTGCTAGAGGACGCTCCAGGTCCACTAATATTTTGTGACTGCTGCTGTGAATTTTGTGCAACATTACCATTTTGTGCATCTACATCATCAATCACATTTACTGGTTTATACCAGCTACTCATCTCATCAAAAACAACATCTCTGCTCACTGTAAACTTACGAGTAGAAGGGTTATAGCATCTATACCCTTTTTGCTGCAGAGAGTAACCAATAAAGATGCACTTCTCAGCTTTTGGATCCAACTTGGATCTCAACTCATCTGGCACATGTACATAGGCAATGCAACCAAAAATTTTCAAATGAGAAATATCTGGTTTCCTACCAGTATACCTCTCCTCTGGAGTCATTCCATGTATTGCTGCAGTGGGAGTCCTGTTCATTATGTAGACTGCTGTAGCAACTGCTTCAGCCCAATAAAAATCTGGCAAGTCTTTTTCATTGAGCATGGCACGAGATACCTCTCCAATATGCCTGTTTTTCCTTTCTGCAATTCCATTTTGCTGTGGGGTATGACTGCATGAATATTGCTGCTTTATGCCATGCTCCTGCAAGAACCTTGCAAACTCATTTGAGAGGTACTCTCCCCCTCCATCTGACCTTAGGCATTTTATCTGCATGCCTGTTTCTTTTTCAACCATCGCTTTAAGAGTTTTGAAATGCCCAAAAACTTCACTTTTCTTTTTCATAAAATACACCCAAACTTTTCTGCTATAGTCATCAATAAAACTGACAAAATAATGACAGCCTCCAAGAGATGCAGCTTTAGTTGTCCACACATCAGAGTGGATTAATTCCAATGGCTTCTTACTCTCTTGAACATGTCTAGGAAATGGTTTCCTTGCCTGTTTTCCAAACTGACAGGCTTCACATACCTTATGCATTTCTGCAACCTTGAATTTTAGCAAACCTGCAACAATATTTTGGGCCTGCATTGATTTAAGTCGCTGTACATTAACATGACCAATGAGTTTATGCCAGATATCAATATCTGCAACTACACCGGTCCCATGTGCAAACATTGCTGCACTCAATTCAGACATGTCTGCATCCAATGTAAACATTCTGCCCTTCTTCTTTCCTTTTGCTATCAAGCGACCTTTATTTTTCATATCCTCAACAAAGCATCCATGAGGATTAAATCTGACCTGCAAGCCCTGCTCAACCATTTGACCAACAGAAACCAGATTCTTGGTGATATTCGGGACATGAAATACATCGGACAGGTATTTCTTTTTCCCATCCTGCATAGACAAGGGAATTTTTCCAATCTGCACAATAGGATGTGCAGTATCATCACCAGTCTCCACAAATCCTAGTTTTTCCATTTTCCTTGCATCCTCCATCCATTCTGCATGACCTGTCATGTGGTTTGATGCACTTGAGTCAACATACCATACATCGTTACTTTCTTCTGCACTTGTCACAGAATTGTTCATGTGCTGCACCATGAACAAATGCTCATTTCTGTCATCACCCTATCTACTAGAAGATGCATAATTCCCTTGTTGCAGTTTTTCATTCATGATGTCATTCTGCTTTTTATAGCAGTCTTTAGCCATATGACCCATTTTACCACAGTAGTAGCATTCAACATTACTGTTTGCATTTTGGCCTCTCTGCCATCCACCACGACCTCTTTGGCTCCCCCTGCCTCTAGAGTTACCACGTCCTCCTCCATAGGACTGGTTTTCTTGAGTTTGCTGCATATTCTGATTTCTACCACGGCCTCCAAATCGGCCTCCTCTACCTCTGCCTCTACCTCTTCCAGCATTTGAGTAGAAGACAGCTTCTTTTGAAGTTCCTCCTGAAGAAGATGCACCACCATTTCTCTGCTCCTCAGAAATTAGAAGAGCAATCAACTCCTCAAAATCAGGAAATCTTTCACGAACTGAAATGGATGTCCGAAACTGCGCATAATCCTTTCCTAGACCATTCAAGGTCACAGAAACTAAATCATCATCTTCCACTGGCGACCCAATGGAAGCAAGTGCATCTGCAATCTTCTTCACCTTCATGTGGTAGTCATTGATGCTCATACTTTCTCTTTGCACATTATGCAACTCTTGCTTGAGCTGCATTTTCCTGGCTTGCGTATTTGTGCTATACATTTTTGACAAAGTATCCCATGCCTCCTTTGGCGTACTTGCATCCTGAATATGCACAATCATAGAGTCTGAAATACTGATAGACAGCCAGTACATAACTTTCCTGGCTCTCTCATGCCATGCTTTGAATGCCTGCATTTGCTGTTGATTGGGAACATCAGGAAGAACTGGTTCTTCTTCATTTCCTGCAACAAATTCCCAATATCCTTTTCCCATAAGGAAATTCGTCATTCTAAACTTCCATGCTTGGAAGTTGTTCTTGTCAAGCTTTTCAGTGACAATCTGTGAGAGAGAATCAGACGCCATTACAGAATACTGCAAAAAGTTCTGTCACTGCAAAGAACACAGCTTCAGCCTCACAAGGGCAAATCTGCAAAACTGGCGAAAGTGGTATTTGACCACACAGTCACTTCCTAGTGACGATTTTGCATAAACAGAAACCAAGGATGATTCTGTAACTCCCAATGTCTCTGCGCACAAGCATACGATGCAATTTTTGTGGTAACTTTTCACCGACCTATAGAACAGTGGTCGCACAGCATAAAACTGAGCTTTTTCCTGAGTGCGTGCAGAAAACTTCCGCCTCCAAAACAGGCCCCGAAATGGCCTCAAATCAAAAAAACAGGGTCGCCGAGAGCTAAAGCTCCGTCCCGCAGCATATACTGCCCTCTTGCTTCAGCGCGAAGGGCGTCTCAACCTGGGACAATGCACTCCTGCAATTTCCGGCTGTGCTACCTGCAGAGATCTGCTCCCAAAACAGAAAATGAAAGCAACACTGCTCCTCTTACCAGAACACCGCGAGCTTGGCTTGCTTTCTTGAGCTCCTTACCACGAACAAGGCTCTGATACCATGTCAAGATTGTGGGAGAGAAGGAAGGAGTCTCGCTTGAAGCTTTCTTGCTTGCACAATGGGGGAAGACACACAAGGGTGGAGGCTGAAAACTGTTTTTCTCTTCTTAGTTGTGGAAGCCAAAAGAACTCACATACAAAGAAATAGAAGAACCCTATATATGGGTCTCAAACCAAACTCAACTAACTAAGGTGGCATACTAACTGAGCCACGAACTAGAGTAGATAAGGATAGCTATCATGTAGCTATTATTCATGGACGGTGTACCAACCGCATCTGCAACTGACAAGTCGGTGACATAAATACACAACGGTCACCCTGGCATATCACGAGTGGAGCTCGATATCTCAACAGGCCGTAGGCCCTTTTTCCCATTTCCAACCATTCTAATTTATTCTATTCCCAACTAATGTGTACAATTTGCACAGGAGCGAGCCTGGCGCTCTTTTACAAGGATTCGGGAGCGCTTCCACATTTAATGGTGCGCCTTTTACTCTTTTGTTGTCTCGGGGCGACACTGAGACTTTTTGAGGGTCGTGCCCGAACATTTAAATTTTTCAGGGTCTGGCTACTGGTCAAGGTGCCTTTTCCTACTTTTATCCTGCGCCTTTTTTGCTATTTCCTTTTTTCCATTTTCTCGCTCCTCTGTGCTGCGGTAAACACGGTAAACACACACTCGCAACTGTAAGGTGGACCTTAGTAATGCAACCTTCTGGTTGTCTTAGACTATCATCAACTATCCTAAGAAGTGTGGAGCTGTCTTTTTGGATCTCTAGACCTAACCTCTCCATCAAGTTTGAACTTATAATATTGACGAAGGATCGAGTGTCCACAATAGCGTGCTCCACTAATATTCTATCCACATATGCTGGAACCCTAGGGCAATGCTTTTCATCCACAATAGCGTGCTCCACTAATATTCCATCCACATATGCTGGAACCCTAGGGCAATGCTTTTCGAACCAATCTTCCCCCACTCTAGCTATGCCCAAAGGTTCTACTATATACCTTATACGCAGTATTTTCTTGAATTCCTTGCGTACTCCTGGAGAAAGTTTAATCAATTGTAGGATATTCACATCTGGTTTGACTTTGTAAAGGGAACTTGCTAGATCAAAGTCGTGGTAATTAGCCAAAGTTCTCTTCTCGTGCCAAACCATTCTCTCCTTTGGTCTTTCAATCGGCTTTGGTGCCTCTTTTTTAGCCTTTACCTTCTTTTTTGGCAATCCTTTATCCTCCTCAGGATTGACTTTACTACCAACAAGTCTTAACGGTCCACCTTCCATATCAGGATTCAAGACTCGCTTTTCCCTAGCATCTTGCTTAGGGCTTCCCTTGATAGGTTTTACAATTCCTTTATCACCCTCTTTAATCTTTTGACCTCTTGTTACAGCTCGTAGATTAGAAGTTTCAGCATCATTGACAAGTACAACCTCAATAAGGATGACTCCACTGCCATGAGATAACTCCTCTACAACATCCTTTTCTCTTTGTAGTATTTGCCTTAGTCTATCGTCTTGCTGGAGATTATTTCCTTGTGCGCGCGATGGTTAACTGGACCTGGTTGTTTACTCCCTTGTTGGAGAGAACTGATCTTACTCCAACAGGCAGCAGCTAAGTGGCCAGACTTTCCGCAAATATCACATTTGACATTCGAGCAATTCCTAGGAACCACACCACTTACAGCTGAATCTTGAGGGGCCACCCTCTTTAGGGCGTCGGCTCCCTATCAAATTCTATTGACTCTTAAGAAAATTGACATCCATAGCTATTTGTCGATACTGTTCAGAGATCATATCGGTGTAGTGCTTCATCATATCCTTAACTTCACCAAGGACATTAGAAGCACTCGACTCATAGTCCGCGATCGTCAGCCTGTCGCCCCATGGGCCTAGCCACTTGATTAGGAATTAGCATCTGACCAACTGGGACAACATTAGGATTCATTATTTGGTTTCCACCACTATTTAGTGAGGCCGCCTGACTAGCCATGGGCATAGTCATGCTAGGAAGAGCTGGTACCATAGGCAAATTTGACATAATACTCCCTCTGCCACTCGTATTTAACATGGGGTCCCCTTGACTCCCATTGATCAAGGCCAAATTATTACCATTCCAATTTATCTTTGCTACATAAGCTTCTTGCAAGCACGACTCTACTCCTTCTGCTTGGGTAATGGCAGTGTCGGCCAAAGCAACACTACTCAACTGCACCTGGATATTAAAATCCAATCCATGTAGGAAATATTGCAACTGTGCAGCCACTGGAATGGGAATATAAGCGTTAAGTTTGCGAAGAACTTGCTTTAGTTTCTTGGCATATGCCTGGACATTCTCATTTGGCTCTTGGCGTGTTACATTCAGAGCACGCAACCAATATTGTCTACCCTTCTCAAGGGCAAACTCTCTACGGAAAGCCGTAAAGAATTGGACACTGGTAGTTATGGTTCCGACTTCTAGACCGTGATACCACACTGCCACTCTTCCTTTTAACGTCATGTTGAAGAATATCATTAGGTGTCCTTCGTCTTGGATTCGATAGTTGAACATGAGCGTTTGAAACTCCTTAATGTGGAGTTCTCCATCTTCTTCTGCTAACCCATGGAAAATGGGCAACGGTGCTCCTAATGCCAATAAATCCGGTGTACCTACTGGAATTGTGATAGGTTGTGCCATGGCTACAACATGATTGAACAATAGGAGCTTGTGTAGGCAACACTACACTCCCACTTGTTGTGGGTTGATTAACTGGAAATAGGAAAGTACCAAGACTTCCACTTGCACTCGAAGAGCTAGTCGTAACACCTAGGTTACTAGAACCACTGCCACTTATGCGTAACAGGTTGCTCCTTTGAGGAGAATAGAGTCTTACAATCTCCAACTGACGTCCAGCCCTCTCAACACGTTCTGCTTTCTGTATTTCGGCTTGACAGTCCTTGTCAGAGGACATACACCAACTATTTGGTCCCTAAAAACCCTAGATTTGAGAACCACCACTTGTTGGCGTCTCCCAGTAAATGCACCACTGATGGGACCTAAAATGGGCTGGCACTGGCTATGGCACTAGCTGGACCTCATGCATACGATAGACAACCCCACCACACGGCCTCGCGGGCCAAGAGCATCTGTAATAACTAATGCACACTAAATGAATTTCATATTGCATTTGTAGCTGGATGATAGTCCACCGGCACCTTCCCCAAGACTCCTCAGAGGGAGTTTCCCACACGTATTGGTAATAAATACCACATATCACATACATAGGAGGCACCCCATCGGTTGATTGCCCTGGCCCCACTGCAGCTCTCCTACATTGCAGGGATTGGCCCCTTAATGCGCTCCTAGACATAAATAACATTCGCACAAACTCCACTCTTTCATAATTCAGCATTCCAGGATGCTCTCAAGCGTTTGGGCTCTGCTTAGGTGACAAGGACAGGACTTGGTATACAAGCTTAGACGCTGCAAAACGAGCAAATTTCAATAGCCTCAAGAACCTCTTCATTAAGAGATTTACCGAGCCTGGATACTCCGACAATCTGCTAGTACTATTGATGATTGTGCAGCAGAAAGAGAAGGAGGACATTCGCAATTACGTAACCCACGTGAGGAGCCTCTTCAAGAGAATCCCTACAGGCGAGCAACCGACTGAAAGAGCAGTTTTAACTGCATTCATCAGCTGAATTCGAAATGAAGAACTATATAAGGCTTTGGCAATCAACTCAATCTTGTAGCAAGAAATGCTAGCTAGGGTTTTTGAGGAAGCTATCATAGTTGATGATCAACTCAAAGAGAGGAGCTCCAGGATCTCCAACTCAAAAGAAGCCATCTCGCGAAGTTCAGAGAGAGCATCAACCTCTAGTGAGCGACCAGCCCCATCATCCCAAGATAAGGGGAAGGCCACCGAGATGAACCAAGACTTGGCGGATGTCAAGATGGAGATAGTCAAGCTGCAAGACCTGTGGAGATGACCAACACGGCCACACGTCCAATGTGTGTACTGTGGCGGAAACCATTTTCCAGCCGAGTGTCAAGACCCTCGGTCGAGACCTTGCGCTAATTGCGGCAGGTTTAGTCACAACATTGTGCCTCATTGGCCCTTCCTGCGCCTAACAACATTAAGTCGGCTGCCCCTAGGGTGGACATAAACCCTATGGGTATACCTAGACCGTCTGGCCCCTATGTGACCCATCCACTGAGTGACGCTCCAGTCCACTACGTGGAAGAGCCAAATGAGGAAGAGACTTACTTATGCCCTTATATCTCTCACGACGACGAGGGCAACGCAGTCCTTATGGACTATCAACTAGTGCCAGTGATGGCGTTGGGGAGAGGAGGAGGTAGAGGCCTAGGAGGGCAGACGCAGGATCCAATCATCTCTTGGACTTGTGTTCACCTGGGTCATGTCTCATCACGTTGCCCTGAGAGGGAGCAGTAGAACAGAGACAAAGCTGACCTAAGGTGCGTTGAGTATGGAATCACCCATCTCTTCGTCGATTGCCCAAAGTAGAAACCTTCTGTAAGTTTAGCCAACATACCATCTGTTCTAGTGGGGCTATTTGGTATCGAGAACCTTGATGGGGAGGCCACACCCATCCCGTTGCGAGTCATGACCCGTGCCCAAACAAAGCAGGCCGGCATATCACTACTAGGGCCCAGCAACCTCGATGCAGCCTCAACAGGGAAGAAGAGCCGCAGGTGAAGGAAGAAGAGGTCAGAGGCTAAGATTGCACTCAAAACTGAGAGTGCTACAACTCTGCCTGTTGGAAAGAAAGTCACAGACGCAGAGGCAGAAACTTTAGCCCCCAAGACGGCCAGTACCCGCATCCGAAGCACCAACTCGAGGCCATAGAGAAAGTGAAGGACTAGGTAAAAGAGGCCCAAGAGCACTTAAGGGACACTGAGCCCATCCTAGAAGACGAGATCGATGATCTCACCAGCATGAACACAGCAGTCTCACCCCCTCGACCAAAGTCAGGAGATGCAACCGCACCGCAGATAGTACCCCTTAGGCCAAGCCTTGATGTTGTAGACCCACAAATCAATCATGGCCATTGGCCAGGAAAATCCGCTATAGGAGAGGAACAAGCAGTCGACAGCCTCCTTACCACGCTAGTGACCACCCCTGTGATGTTAAGCCTAGGATATCTACTTAAGCAGCATCCTACCCTGTGGCAAGACCTCAAGCAGTGGATTGAGGGGTCATGAGAACAAGCTGCGGATCTACATGATCAAGATGCAGAAACACAAATACCGAGTCTAACCTGCACTCTGTGCTAAAATCCTTGCACGTTAATGCTTTCTGGGAAGGCACCAAGATGCATGCAGTCTTACCAATCCTAGCCTTAGACAACACAACGAGAAAGGGGATCGTAGACACAGGAGCCGGGATTAGTGTGCTAAGCCACGCAGTACTATAGACCTGGGGAAACCCACCTATTGAGAGCGCTCAATTTAATGTCACATTAGCAAATGGCATGAGAGTGAAGCCATTCGGGGTACTTAAAAACTGGCCAATGAAAATCGTAGGTGTCCAGTTCTCTATCGACTTTATAGTCATGAAGGGGGTGGACTACGATGTCCTATTAGGCCGACTGAGAGCGGAGTTTTGAGCCCGGGATGTGCCTAAAATTTACCAAAAAATCTGAAATTTAGGGAAAAAATATTTAACATTGAAGGCGGCGGCTCCAGCAAGGACGATTTTAAGCACTAAGTGAAATACGACTTTTAAAAGGCGCCCAGCGACACTTGTGGATTTTTGATACTTTTTTAGACTGTCGTGCGGGTTGTCAAGAGTTTCCAGTCAATGCGGGATGTCAAGCCAGACGCGCAAAAATTTACAGCACTCGAATCGGAGCCAGGACGAAGAAATGGCCACAAAAGGGGCAAGATATGAAAAGGTAGACATTTGAGAGGGCAAAAAGGGGTGCCCTTTGGGGGACTTTTAACCCCCCTTCAATTTTTGAGTTTGGGGGCCATCAAAAAACGTGGAGAGAGAATGGAGGATGAAGGTGTCATCTTCACACCGAAAAATGCGCCATGTGGAGATGGAGATCATGATTGCAGCCTGCAAATAACCCACCTAATCGATCATACCCCCGATCTTCTCCCTCTTTGCCGGTCTTATCACCTGTCTTTGCCCGTCCAATGGTGGCCTGAATGAAGAGAGCCAATTCTAGTCTTTCTCTCTCCTCCCTCTCTCCTCCTTAAGGGGCTGTTCTTGTATGCAAGAGGAAAATGAAGAATGGTGGAGGAAAGCTTGTCCGGATGAGACCGGATTGCTTCCGGATCAATGAAGACATAAAGATTGCTGATTTTGAAGATGCTGGACATTGAATGAGGGCTGACTCACAGTCCCGTACCAAAACCGAGATCCCAAGATACAAAGCCTAAACGGTAATTCAATTTTTGTGAAGAAAAAATGAGTTTGTATGCTATTTGGTTGATGTAATATTGTTCCCATGGACTGATTATGCATCATAATATTTTTTGCTATGATTTTGATCAATTTATGCTCTGAAAATCTGAAAATCATAAGTGATATGCTGAAATTAATGGTATAAAACCCGTAAAACACACGTTTAAGGGGTAAAATGGGAGTTTTTTGCAAAATAAAGGGAAAATATGAGATTTAATATAAACAAAACCTGAAATTTTACTGTCAAGAAACCTAAGGGCCATAGCCCACAATCAATCTTAATTTTTAGTCATTTTTTATTGAAGAAAATAGAGGAAAAACACCAAAAAATAGTGAAAAATGGGTTTTAAATGGGAGAAAATTAGGAAACGATAAAAAGAAAATTCCAAAAAATTACATAAGTGTTTTTGCAATGTATAATGATGGCAAAGCACGAGGTTGGCCTCGATTTACCCTCGTTTCTATGTTTTTGTCCGTGTTTATCGCTTTCTCTATAAAGAAATACACATAAAATGACTCTTACACCTATCAACAATTGCAAAACATTAAACGGTAGGGTGAGAGGGGAGGTTGAGTGCCAAAATATGAATTAAAATCTGATTTATGTGTTGCATCATGCTTATAGGACGTTGTTTTAAAATAAAGGAAAAGGCAGCATGAGCGTAAGGCTCGGTGTCTCTCCTCGTTTCATTATATAAACGCTAGTATGGAAATCATGGAAAGATTGGTTTCGCATGATACACAATGCTGATTTTCTTTTGTTTGTGCACTAAACCATTCACATTATGCACTATGCATGGTTCATAGTATCAACGGAAAAGCTCCTGGATTGCATAGCAATTGTTTTCTTAGGACTTTGACCCACGATTGAGAGTGTGAGGTTATCCCGTGCTGCAGGGTAGAGGGTCGGTTTCCTAAGGGACTGCTAAGTAAGGACACATGGTATATCTCCTAGAAATACGAGAAATATGAAAGAGAGGAGTTTGTGTTATATGTTGAGCAGTGCATCAAGGAGCCAATCCCTGCTATGTAGAAGAGCTGCAATGGGGCCATGGTGTTTCTGCCGTGAGGTTGCCTCCATATGTGTGTGGTCGTGTATTGTCAATGTGTATGGATTCTCCCTTTGAGGAGTTTAAGGGAAATGTTGGACTATAAACTATAAATGCATAAATTAAGCTTTAGGACAGTTTGTCCTTTAGCATTAGATTGACGCTCCTGGTCCGCGAGGATTTTGGATTATGGTTGGGATTTAAAGAATTTGGAGGATGATGTATTTTCCTTTGATAGAGAGGATTGTCTCAAGGATTTTGATGAGAATTTCTTGGATGAGTTATGTCTACCTATAAAGGAGTTGTTTGAGAGAAATGTGCCATTTGTGTTTGTTGAGAAGATTGTGGATAGATCATTGGATTTGATTTTTGATTGGCTTATAAATGTTGCATCGTTTTATGAAAGCAGCTGCTGCACATGAATGTTTGCAGACTAGGGGGAGGGCTAAATATGTCAAGTGTTTTTCTGAAAACTGAAAAGCCCTAGTCAAAATGTAGTTAGGTTTGATTTTTGCCAGCTTAGTTGTTTGCATAACTGTTTGTTTTGTTATTTTGTAGTTGGATTTCTTGTGTTTATCTAGCTTAGAATTTGCTTCTGTCATTTTGTTGAGTGTGAAACTTGATAGACTTAGTCGAGCTTGGTATTTTTTTGAACAAGATGAAGCTTGTGTTTGTCAATATCTATTGAACATTGAAGAATAAGGTATGTTTTCTTGTCGAGACTCTTGCACATCACAGGGGATAATGGGTTCATGAGCACTTCACGCTGCACTTATTGATACACTGCACTCGGGGGTCGTCTCCTATCCTTATCAAATATTTCCATGCCATGGGTTGGGATTAAGCACATTTTGCACCATCATTGAGCACTTGCACGGCATGGGGTCCACTGCAACTATATGCAGTAAATCTTAGTTGCACACACACATGAGAGAGCACATGTCATTGAGCATGCACATTTCTTGCACGCACGATATTTGGGATACTCATCACAAAGTTAGGAACCTCTGGTTGAGTGTGTAAGGAGGTTAGGTGAGTTCGAGGGTCGTGAAGGACGACATCAATTGTGAGATGGGTTGTTCTTATCTGGTCAACATCTTGAGGACCATCATTTTCTTGAGAGATTGTGAGAGTTGGATGGGAGGAGCGGAGTCTGTCATATCCTTTTGAAGAGAATTGAGAGGTGAGGATAAGGAATTTTAAATTAATCAAGAAATTTTGTTTGCATTTTTCATGACGCACGATCACATGTAGATAGGCTAGGCACAATTCTTCTAATGCATCCATATTTTTTGTGTGTAGCATCGATTGATTGGTTGCATATCATGGATCCAACATTGCATATTTTTTTAAATCATGAATGATTGGGCATGGAGTTCTCTTTCATAGCATATTCCTGCTAGGACACACTGCACAAAAAAAGCAGGTTCATATCCAAAGAATATTTATTTTGAAGACTCAAGGATCAAAGGAAAAGATCGTACGTTTTACATCGTCAACGAGTATTTCTTGAAGAAAAAGAGGAGATGTGTGTTGAAAGTGTGTGCAATTACAAGAACAATAGGCCAAGGAAATGTTGAGATATCGAGCTCCACTCGTGATACGCTAGGGTGACCGTTGTGTATTTATGTCACCGACTTGTCAGTTCTAGATGCAGTTGGTACACCGCCCATGAATAATAGCTACATGATAGCTATCCTTATCTACTCTAGTTCGTGGCTCAGTTAGTATGCCACCTTAGTTAGTTGAGTTTGGTTTGAGACCCATATATAGGGTTCTTCTATTTCTTCGTACTAGAGTTCTTTTGGCTTACACAACTAAGAAGAGAAAAACTGTTTTCAGCCTCCACCTATGTGTGTATTCCCCCATTGTGCAAGCAAGAAAGCTACAAGTGAGGCTCCTTCCTTCTCTCCCACAATCTTGACATGGTATCAGAGCCTTGTTCGTGGTAAGGAGCTCAAGAAAGCAATCCAAGCTCGCGATGTTCTGGTAAGAGGAGCAGTGTTGCTTTCATTTTCTGTTTTGGGAGCAGATCTCTGCAGGTAGCACAGCTGGAAATTGCAAGAGTGCATTGTCTCAGGTTGAGACGCCCTTCGCGGTGAAGCAAGAGGGCAGTATATGTTGCGGGTGAGGGCTTTGGCCCTCGGCGACTCTGTTTTTTTGATTTGAGGCCATTTCGGGGCCTGTTTTGGAGGCGGAAGTTTTCTGCACGCACTCAGAAAAAGGCCATGTTTTATGCTGTGCGACCACTGTTCTACAGGTTGGTGAAAAGTTACCACAGAAATTACATCGTATGCTTGTGTGCAGAGACATTGGGAGTTACAGAATCATCCTTGGTTCTTGTTTATGCAAAATCGTCACTAGGAAGTGACTGTGTGGTTAAATACCACTTTCGCCAGTTTTGCAGATTTGCCCTTGTGAGGGTGAAGTTGTGTTTTTTGCAGTGACAGAATTTTTTGCAGTATTCTGTAATGGCGTCTGATTCTCTTTCACAGATTGTAACTGAAAAGCTTGACAAGAACAACATCCAAGCATGGAAGTTTAGAATGACGAATTTCCTTATGGGAAAAGAATATTGGGAATTTGTTGCAGGAAATGAAGAAGAACCAGTTCTTCCTGATGTTCCCAATCAACAGCAAATGCAGGCATTCAAAGCATGGTATGAGAGAGCCAGGAAAGTTATGTACTAGCTATCTATCAGTATTTCAGACTCTATGATTGTGCATATTCAGGATGCAAGTACGCCGGAGGCATGGGATACTTTGTCAAAAATGTATAGCACAAATATGCAAGCCAGGAAAATGCAGCTCAAGCAAGAGTTGCATAATGTGCAAAGAGAAAGTATGAGTATCCATGACTACCACATGAAGGTGAAGAAGATTGCAGATGCACTTGCTTCCATTGGGTCGTCAGTGGAAGATGATGATTTAGTCTCAGTGACCTTGAATGGTCTAGGAAAGGATTATGCACAGTTTCGAACATCCATTTCAGTTCGTGAAAGATTTCCTGATTTTGAGGAGTTGATTGCTCTTCTAATTTCTGAGGAGCAGAGAAATGGTGGTGCATCTTCTTCAGGAGGAACTTCAAAAGAAGCTGTCTTCTACTCAAATGCTAGAAGAGGTAGAGGCAGAGGTAGAGGAGGCCGATTTGGAGGCCGTGGTAGAAATCAGAATATGCAGCAAACTCAAGAAAACCAGTCCTATGGAGGAGGACATGGTAACTCTAGAGGTAGGGGGAGCCAAAGAGGTCGTGGTGGATGGCAAAGAGGCCAAAATGCAAACAGTAATGTTGAATGCTACTACTCTGGTAAAATGGGTCATATGGCTAAAGATTGTTATAAAAAGCAGAATGACATCATGAATGGAAAACTGCAACAAGGAAATTATGCATCTTCTAGTAGATAGGGTGATGACAGAAATGAGCATTTGTTTATGGTGCAGCACATGAACAATTCTGTGACAAGTGCAGAAGAAAACAACGATGTATGGTATGTTGACTCAGGTGCATCAAACCACATGACAGGTCATGCAGAATGGATGGAGGATGCAAGGAAAATGGAAAAACCAGGATTTGTGGAGACTGGTGATGATACTGCACATCCTATTGTGCAGATTGGAAAAATTCCTTTGTCTATGCAGGATGGGAAAGAGAAATACTTGTCCGATGTATTTCATGTCCCGAATATCACCAAGAATCTGGTTTCTGTTGGTCAAATCGTTGAGCAGGGCTTGCAGGTTAGATTTAATCCTCATGGATGCTTTGTTGAGGATATGAAAAATAAAGGTCGCTTGATAGCAAAAGGAAAGAAGAAGGGCAGAATGTTTACGTTGGATGCAGACATGTCTGAATTGAGTGCAGCAATGTTTGCACATGGGACTAGTGTAGTTGCAGATATTGATATCTGGCATAAACGTATTGGTCATGTTAATGTACAGCGACTTAAATCAATGTAGGCCCAAAATATTGTTGCAGGATTGCCCAAATTCAAGGTTGCAGAAATGCATAAGGTATGTGAAGCCTGTCAGTTTGGAAAACAGGCAAGGAAACCATTTCCTAGACATGTTCAAGAGAGTGAGAAGCCATTGGAATTATCCACTCTGATGTGTGGACTACTAAAGCTGCATCTCTTGGAGGCTGTCATTATTTTGTCACTTTTATTGATGACTATAGCAGAAAAGTTTGGGTGTATTTTATGAAAAAGAAAAGTGAAGTTTTTGGGCATTTCAAAACTCTTAAAGCTATGGTTGAAAAAGAAACAGGCATGCAGATAAAATGCCTAAGGTCAGATGGAGGGGGAGAGTACCTCTCAAATGAGTTTACAAGGTTCGTGCAGGAGCATGGCATAAAGCAGCAATATTCATGCAGTCATACCCCACAACAAAATGGAATTGCAGAAAGGAAAAACAGGCATATTGGAGAGGTATCTCGTGCCATGCTCAATGAAAAAGACTTGCCAGATTTTTATTGGGCTGAAGCAGTTGCTACAGCAGTCTACATAATGAACAGGACTCCCACTGCAGCAATACATGGAATGACTCCAGAGGAGAGGTATACTTGTAGGAAACCAGATATTTCTCATTTGAAAATTTTTGGTTGCATTGCCTATGTACATGTACCAGATGAGTTGAGATCCAAGTTGGATCCAAAAGCTGAGAAGTGCATCTTTATTGGTTACTCTCTGCAGCAAAAAGGGTATAGATGCTATACCCCTTCTACTCGTAAGTTTACAGTGAGCAGAGATGTTGTTTTTGATGAGATGAGTAGCTGTTATAAACCAGTAAATGTGATTGATGATGTAGATGCACAAAATGGTAATGCTGCACAAAATTCACAGCAGTAGTCAGAAAATATTAGTGGACCTGGAGCGTCCTCTAGCAGTGGTTCACATTCTTCGCCATGGACAGGCAGATTGAGATCAGGAGAATCTTCTCAAAGCAATGCAGATAGTGATATGCAGGTATCACGAAAAGGAAAAGAGAAGGTTGATCAGCCCATGTTTGATGTGAATGCAGGTCACTCTTATGTGGATGGTGAATCTAGTGGCTCAGAACAGAGCATTGATGATGAGTTGGGTATTCCTTCTATTGTTACACCTGGAGTAAGGAAGACCAGGGATGTTTTGAGAGCACCTGGGAGTGAACCTATTTTGCGCAGGTCTACGAGAGCTAGGTATCCTGTGGATAGGTTGAAATATGATGGATTTACAGCCATTCACTATACATATATGGTCAAAGTGATACAAGAACCAGAACCCACTTCCTTTGAGCAAGCCATTGGAAAAGAAAAATGGGAGAAAGCCATGGATGAAGAAATGGATGCCTTGGAAGCAAATGCTACATGGAAATTGGTACCTTTGCCTAAAAGTAAAAATGCAATTGGCTGTAAGTGGGTTTATAAGGTGAAGCACAATGCAGATGGTTCTGTGAACAGATACAAGGCAAGATTAGTAGTCAAGGGGTATGCACAAACATATGGCATTGACTATGAAGAAACATTCAGTCCGGTTGCAAGGATGGCAACCGTAAGAGCAGTCATTGCTATGGCTGCATCAAAGGGATGGTCTTTACATCAGATGGATGTAAAGAATGCCTTCTTGCATGGTGATTTGCAAGAAGAGGTCTATATGGAGCAGCCACCAGGTTATGTGCATGCTGTTCATCCTGAGTTTGTTTGTAGGTTGAAGAAAGCCTTGTATGGCTTGAAGCAAGCACCTAGAGCATGGTCTGACAAGATAGGACAGTATCTTGTCACTATTCGCTTTCAGATTTTCAAGGCAGATTTCTCACTTTATGTGAGAAAAACAGAGAAAGATATTATGCTACTTGTCATTTATGTTGATGATTTGATTATGACAGGTGACAGTGATGAAGATATCCTTCATGTGAAAATGCTATTGAAGCAGAAGTTTGAGATGAAGGATTGGGGAGAGCTGCGTTATTTCTTGGGCATTGAGGTGATTAGATCACCAAGTGGGATACAGCTCTTGCAGTGGCAGTATGGATTGGACATGCTGTCCAAATATGGGATGACAGGCTGTAAGCCTATTTCAGTTCCTTTGGAGCAGAATGTGAAGCTGAGCATAGATGCAGGTGGGCTTCTAGAAGACCCTACTATGTATAGACGCATAGTAGGAAGTTTGATTTATATGACTATTACCAGGCCAAATTTGAGCTATGTTGTTGGATTGGTAAGTCAGTTTATGCAGGCTCCAAGGAAACCACATTTGGATGCGGCTAGACGCATACTCAGGTATGTGAAGTCCACATTGCAGTATGGACTATTTTATGAGACTGGGGTTCAGATACAGTTGCATGGATACACTGATGCTGATTGGGCTGGTAGTATTTCTGATAGACGATCTACCAGTGGATATGTGTTCTCTTTTGGGAGTGCTGCAGTCACTTGGAGCAGCAAGAAACAGCCTACAGTTGCCTTGTCCAGCACAGAGGCTGAGCACAGGGGTGCAGCAATGGCTGCATGTGAGGTGGCTTGGTTGCATAAGCTACTTTATGATATGCATCAGTCTACAGATGGGCCAGTTGTCATTTATTGTGACAACATGAGTAGTATACACTTGGCAAATAACCCAGTCTATCATGCTAGAACAAAGCACATTGAGGTGCATTATCACTATATGCGAGAGAGGGTTTTACTAGGTCTTATTGATCTAGTTTATGTCAACACAGAGGATCAGGTAGCTGACATATTCGTGAAGGCATTGGGCCCAGAGAAGCTGTGCAAGTTCAGAGACCTGGTTGGTGTGCAGGAATTGGGATTGAGCTCGAGGGGGAGTGTTGAGATATCGAGCTCCACTCGTGATACGCCAAGGTGACCGTTGTGTATTTATGTCACCGACTTGTCAGTTCTAGATGCAGTTGGTACACCGCCCATGAATAATAGCTACATGATAGCTATCCTTATCTACTCTAGTTCGTGGCTCAGTTAGTATGCCACCTTAGTTAGTTGAGTTTGGTTTGAGACCCATATATAGGGTTCTTCTATTTCTTTGTACTAGAGTTCTTTTGGCTTACACAACTAAGAAGAGGAAAACTGTTTTCAGCCTCCACTTGTGTGTGTATTCCCCCATTGTGCAAGCAAGAAAGCTACAAGTGAGACTCCTTCCTTCTCTCCCACAATCTTGACAGGAAGGGAATAAGTCGTCCAAGATAAAAGAAGGAGGAAAAATGATGCAATTTATGAATATCAGTATCTTTGCCCGATTATGATGGATTTTTGTAATTCTTTCCGCGATGGCTTGTCGACCATATGTGTTCCGATCATTTTGCGTACCCGAACAACTATATTCGGAGTTCAAATGACGAAGTTATGATCCAAACAAGTTGCAAACAGGCATAAAGCAAAAAAAACGAAAATAGTGAAAAGCAGTAGAAAAGCAAAAGCCAAAAGCTAAAAGCAAAAAGCCTAATGTGTGTGAGTGTGGATAGAAAACTATATAAGGAGATGAGAATCGAGAGTTAAGGGCCTTCCCCCTTGCTTTCAATTGTATTATGTGAGAGAGGAGAGAGGAGGGTCGCATGCTAGAGTGAGCTCTTGTCATGCTAATTTGAAAGTCGGAGCCTTTGGATGTCAAAGTGCCGAGCGTCCGATCATGGTTGTTAAGATACGAGAATATATTTCTCTTGGTTTGATTTTGAATTATTGGTATTTCCATTATGTGACTGTGTGATGCTCTACCCGCATACAGGTTTTAAAATTTTTTTGAGCTATAAGAGGCTTTGTTTTGTTTTTGTGTGGCTTGTGATATATGATCAAATAATTGAATTTTTTAAGTTGTGTTGTGCATTCAACAAAGTCAATTACCCCAACCGGCACTCCTTAAAGTCTCGTTATCGGGTTGTGAGTGAGGCTTGCTCTCGATCACCGCTCACGTAACAACGTCGGTGGTCATTATGACTCTCACATGGCCACTGACTCATTACTTATTATATTCAGGTTGTTACACCTATTTACAGTTGGCATAATATAGCGCCAGTCGATTAGTGTAGTCGGTTATGCATTGTTTGACTTAGTAGGCCACTTTCCTTTATGTTGTATCTTATCTATACTTTGTGTACATTGTAAAGTGTGTGGAAGAAGAAGAAGAAACCAGCAAGAAAACGTTTTGTCCTCCATCTCTCTTCTTGTCTCTTGAGTGAGCTTCTCCTTGTGCATTCTGTGTGTGTTCGGCGCAGCATCTTGAGCAAGTCCCCCACCACGCGATTCTTGACATCCCTTGGACATCTAAGACTAGTCTAATCCTTGCAAGCTCAAGAGGGTTCTCCTCAAAGGCCATGATGCTAGGTGAGGGTGGATTGGTGGTGTCACCTTGGATGGAGTTCCATGCGGAAGGTTTAACTGGTGTAATAAAGCTATCCACTTTGAGGTAAAGCTTTATTTTTAAATAATATTACCTTAGCATTAAGTAGAAACCTTAATTTTAGGTCCATCCTCATGGGAATTGGGTAGATCATCCCCTACAAGGTTGACTCAAGCAACCCTAGATAGCAAAGCCTGTGATATATTTTGAGGGAGTTTTGGATGATGTTGCCTAGGTCATTCTTTTGATGGACTACCAAAATTGTGTCATCAAGGTGCATTAGATATGCATATTACACCTCATCTCGCATGATGAGTTTTTTTAGCATTCTGCGATATGTTCATGACTTTTTGGTATGGACCTTACTAAAATACCATCTTTCCTATCCAATGGTTACAAGCAAAGATTGAAGGTATCTTAACCTCAAGGATAATCAAATCTAAAAGCACTCATACCACAAATGTTTCAAATTTTTTAACATATCATATCATGCATGAAGCTACTCTTGTTTTTCTAATTTCTATTATTCGTTTCTTTAAAAAAAAGATTCATTCTAAAGTTGGTTTCACATCTCTTGATTTTTAATTTCTATTATTCATTTCTTTTAAAAAAATATTCATTCTTAAAGTTGGTTTCACATCTCTTGATGAAAAAAGGAATGATGAAGCAATTGAGAAGATGATATTACATGGGACTAGCCTAATACATGAAAAGGTAAGGAAAAGCTATCACATGTAGAAAAACTAAAGATTCTAGCTCACAAGCACTTTACAAGCACTAGATACAAGCAAGGAGGTCACGCTATGATGTTTGAAGAGGCTTTGCCAACTATCTTTCTAAACATCCATCTAAGCTTCATAGTGGAAGTGCACAATTGGATAGCCTTAAGATCTTTCCTAATTATCTAACTAGATCGCCATCCAAGCTTCACAGTGGAAGCACACAGTTGGATAGAGCTGTCTTTGTATCAATTTGTTTGGATTTAGAGAAGTTTTTGTTCTTCTCATTCTTTATGTGTACTCTCTATTACTTGCTAAGATTTTGTTTCATTGTAGTATCAAAGCTTGGCGGATTTGAGTAAAGAGTACACAAGAGACAAGGGGTTCAATAGTAGAGAAAAGCAATGTCATCATCTAATAGAGGAGGAGAAATGTCATCATCCATGAGTAATTTTGCTATATCAAATAACAATGCTACTATACCAATAATTCAAACATTGAGAATTTGTCCATCAACCTTTAGTGGAGGCAAGTTAGATAGTACAAACTATACTTTATGGAAGTTTAAAATTACAACTATCCTTGATTATTATTAGCGCTTAAAGACGATGTTGGGAATTAACACAAAATAACAACCCATTCATAACCCATAAAAGTCGAGTGTCATAATTCATCCAAATGCAGATCTTCTACATGTTTAAAAATGATCCAAAACTAGGAAAAATCACCTAGTATAAAATAAGTTTGTTAAAGGAGAGATGGTTGAAGCATTCATTATTTAGATTAAAAATCTACATGACCAGATGGCCTAGCATTGGGATACCTAAGACTAGTAAGGAGCTAGCTCAGAGGTGCCTTCAAATTTATCCACCAAATTTGATGGACGAGTAACTACCCTTAACACTCATGTGAGACCTCAAGCCTTGATATTTGAGAAATTTTGTGCACTACTAATGGGGCAGGAGTTGCGACTTAAAGCTCAAGAAGGTAATAGCAACAAAGATGTTGCAATCTTCATCAATGCATTATAAACAAATAAGAGAAGAGAGAGGTGAAGAAACCAAGAGCACATTCACACAATGGAAACCTGAGCACATAGAGAAGTAAGGCTAAATTCTTCTTCTTCTTCTTCTTCTTCTTCTTCTTCTTCTTCTTCTTCTTCTTCTTCTTCTTCTTCTTCTTCTTCTTCTTCTTCTTCTTCTTCTTCTTCCACCTAGAAGAACTTAGTCTATAACATGATAAAAAACGAAAATGAAATTATTAGAATATATGTATACACCATCACTAAGTATGAACCCACTAAGAATAAATGAAGTGGCATAATGAATGTGCTATAACCAAGAGTGGACTACGTGGACATAGTCTAGTTGTAGAATCACTTACATATCCTCCATGTCTGTCACCTAATGCGCTAGTGAGTAAAGTCCTGACATATCACCAAGGCATGTAGTGGATGTTAACTCATGTGGATCTTGATATCTTAACACTCCCCCTCGAGCTGAGCATGATCTCATATACTCCAAGCATAGTCCTAAAGTAGTAGAGCTTCTCAACTCCCAAGGCCTTACTAAAAATATCTGCAACCTCATCATGTATACTAACATAAACCCAAGTCAATATCATCTACTAGAATCCTTTCTAAAATGAAATGGTATTGAATCTTTATGTGTTTGATCCTCACATGATACATTGGGTTCTTGACCAATGGAATGTTATTAAGTAATCACAGTACATGATAACTTTTTTGTCCAGCTACAATCCTCAATCACCAAGTAGCTTGGATAACCAAGCTACTTCATATGCTACAATTATAACATCCTTGTAGTTTTCCTCAATAAAAGATGGTGCAATTGTAAGGTGCTTCTTGCTTCTCCAAGTAACGGCACCACTTCCAAAGGAAAATAGGAATCCACTAATATATCTTATCTAAAATGATAGTAGCCCAATCCATATATGTGTAACCATGCAAGTCCAAGGATATGCCTATTGTATAGAACAAGCCATATTCAACTGCACACTTAACATAGCACAATGTGTGCTACATTGTATCCAAATGTGGCTTTCATGGAAGCTACATGAGCTAACTCTCCAAACAAATTCTATAGCTTAGATTTGGCCGAGTGATTATCAAATAAATAAGGCTTCCAATAATCTTTCTATACATAGTGATATCCTCAATCGCATTGCCATCATGTGCATTAATCTTAGCATTGATATCTAGAGGTATGAAAATTGGCATACAATTAGCCATACCAGCATACTATCTCTGTGACAACCATATACCCTCTAGAGTGATTATTTCTATACTAAGAAAATAGTGCAGCTCTCCCAAATCTTTCATTTCAAACTCAGCATTGAGAATACTCTTCACATGGTCAATCAGTATCTCATTGTCACCCATGATAATAATCAAGTCATCTATACATATAGTAATGGCCATAATATCCATATCACTCTCACATACGTAAAGCAATTGATCAACATGTGCTCTATAGAATCCAATACTAACAAGATATTCCACAATCCTATTGTGAAATGCCCTAGGTGATTTCCTTAGCCCATATAAGAGCTTACGTTGTACTAGGTATCTAAATAGATGGAATCCTAAATTCTTTATCCAAGCTTTACTTAGAACCATTAGAATCCACATCAACATGAGACAAACCTCACGGTATATCAGTCATAATAAGTGAGTCCCCAATCTTCTTCTTGACTTTCCTTGATACTTATGATGCACTTGCACTTGGTGGAGTGACCTATGATCCTAATATACTACTCCATCAATGGACCCATAACTAGGAGACTTTTATAACCCACTCAATGTTTGTCACTATTAACTTGTTTTCTGTACAACCACACTCTCATGCACATCAGTCCCACCTAGATCTTACACATTAGTACGTGAGCTACTCATTTCATCAAAGACAACATCCCTACTAACTTTCAACTCACGTGCAATAAGGTTATAATATCCGAATATGCATTTAAGCACTACATTCAAATACTTTCGAGTGGAATGAAGTTGGCTTTTAATCTACATAGTTCGTATTAGGTGCCATGCCATCATCTACATCAACCATAGGTCTATTGTTCATAATGTATATAGCAGTAACAACAACTTCAACCGAATTATAGTTTTTTTTTTTAAAGTTTGCTTGGAGTAGAAAATATGTTTCTAGGATTCTTCTTTTTGTGAAATTTTTTGTCAGTTTGTTTGGTTGTGTGAGCAACTTTTGTAGCTGTTGAAAATGTTCTTAACATAAAGAAAAGCAATAACTAGGTATGTGGTTTTTTCCCCCCTCTTTGCACCACTTGGGATTTGGATCATGAGCACTGACACTTAGAAATCTTGTTGTAGCATGCACTTGGGCCCCACACCCCTTTCTCTCAAAAAAATTTTGCACCATGAAAAAAAAAAGCATTCAATGCACCATCAATAGTAGCGCCCGGCATGAGGCTTGCTAAAGCTATATCTAGTAAAGTTTTGTTCACACGAACACATGAGAGATGCACCATTCATTGAGCACACACTTTTTAATGCACATACACGTGGGAGTGATTCTATCACAACTTACGAACCAGGGGGTGAGAGGTTAGGAGGTGGAACAGAGTGTCATTTCTTTTAAGAGGTGAGAGAGAGAAATTATAAAAACTTTTTTGCACTGTTTTACTTGTACTTGCACAACTTTTTTCTAAACATAAAGATTTCACATGATAACATGGAGTATTTGGCTTGCATTCATAGATTTTTGGGATGCATTATCAGAAAAACAAGAATTTTTTAGCATTATCTTTTTCATCAAGCATAATCTTGTCCTAAGAGATTTTGCATTTTGCAAAAAGCATTCATCAAGATAGGTTTTGAAGGACATAAGGTGCTTGAGACGACTCATGAGAAGTCAAAAAGAAGATTCAAGGTTAAGCCGATGTGCAAGGTTGACAATCATTAATAGGGTTTCATCATTGGAAAAAACATGATGGTAAAGCCTCATGGAGATCAACCTATCAACATTATATCACTTTATGAGGGAAGGAATTATAACATTTTTGTATGATTCTTAAGCACAAGTTTAAAAAAGCAACATCTACTCAATCTTCCTCCATTTATCTTTGTGAAGTTACTTTTCACATTACATGGTAAATTGCAATATACTATAATTTATAGATACCCTAAGTACAACGTCCTTGGGTTTCTTGGTACAAGGGAGCCCACTTAAATAAGGTCCTTTGATGCAATAACATTGGTCTCCTTGTGAGATTTATTAGTGGAAATGAAAAATTGTAGTTTACAATTTATCCCTTATTTGAAAGTGAGACTTTGAAGATTCTCTAATATGATATTACAAGACATTCATCTTTTAGTATGTCATTCTAGAGGCATGACAATTTTTTATTCTACCATTCTCATGACATTTTGAAAAAAGATTTACCAAGCAAATATCCACTAGTTAGAGACTCAAAAGAGTAGAAACAATCCATGATGACAAGCTAACTTCGTGTGTAATACATATCAACATAAATTGGCTTGTAAAAGTTCTAAAATCCTAACTGCATCAAATAAGCAAATCACTAGCATAATGTGCATTCATAAATATCAAGTCAAAGTCTTTGCACTAAGCTTTGAGCATACCAAAAGTTATGTACTCTCTATGGTTCTTGGTTTTGCAATGTGCACCCTTACCAAATTAAAAAGCCCCAAGCTACGAAAGATTAGGTTGTGCAACATACTTGATGCCACTATGTTTTTGATGCATTCAAGGGTCCAAGTAGTTATGATGTTGTGGATTCGGACTCGGGTACATTTGTTTGTGTGAGAGTAACACAAACAACAAAATTCTACAATGAACATGCTTTTTGGCACGCCGGAGAAAATACAAATGCACAACTTGGGCATTGCCCAAGCTCAAAGACAGTCTAGTTTGTTAAGTCTAATTGTATTCTTCAGTATAGAATCTAAACTTCATAATTTCAATCTAGCAAGAATCCGTCTTCAGTCATGGTCACCCATGAAATGCGTTTTGATAGCCTTAAAGAGGCATGAAAGAGTTCAAGGTTGCATTAAACCCTTTCTTAAACTCCTTAAGGAAATGCATAATAATATGACTCCCCTTGCACATTGAAAATGCCCTTCTTTAGCGTTTCGATCCAATTTAAGTTCATCCTTGTCATACATGAAATGTTTTGTATCAAAAACTCCATCTCAACTTGCAACATGTCAAGGTAAAATGTTTCATGGTGATGTTATCTTCAACTAGTATTTGTATCATGTATATGTCATACATGTGAGCATATTAAGGTTTTGTTCTTGGATAAAAAAACTTAAATTAACATCCAAAGCAAGTGTTCTTGTCATTCCAATTAAAATCTATCAAAAGTTTTGCAATTCCATGAGGGCAAATTTGAAATATATCGTACAAGTGAAACTTGCGGTTCTAATATTAGAAGTTGAGGGCCCTTGGATGGGTGGAAGGCCATCAAATCAAAATGGCACCTCCTTAAGTTGGTTAGAACAATTCCACCTTCAAGAAGGTAGAAATGGATATATGTGAATTTCAATGCCCACGTAAGACGGCATGATATGTGCAGAGAAATAACACTTCCCAACACAAAACTGTACAAAGCTTCTCCAATATATATTCACCATGTACAATGAAACATAATTCATCTCTAGAGTTAAACATGTTTCTTCTTTTTTGCAGTGTACTTCATCATAATTCCCTTATTATCTCTTTCCTGGCGTCTGCGTTGGTGCTCACTTCTATCATCCTTCTCATGCATATGCTGGAAATAAGACAAACAATTCAGAGAGAGCAAATAACTGTGCAAAGAGACTAATAGACTAACAAGACCTACATAGTGAAACATAAAGAGTGCACTTGACCTTGATTGCTATCCGTTGAGCATCAGAAACACTACTCTGAAACATAACCATCTCATCTAACTCTGCTTTGAATGCTGATAACTTTATCCCTGGTAGAGAGAAAGTAGTCAAAATTGGAACTTAAATCCCAAGACATTACCTACAAATGCAGGAGAGTAAAGTACCAATGGCATTTTCAATTCGGAGAAAGCTCTCAATGTCATACTGTGTTACAATTGTAATAGCTCTGCCAGATTTACCAGCCCGTGCAGTCCTCCCAACTCTATGTACATAATCCTTCAGAACACAAAATAAGATCTAGATGAATGTCAATTTGACAAATAGAAGACACCAAAAAGAAAGTTAATAGTATGCACCTGAAAATATAAAGATGAAAGAAAGAAGATGGAAACATATTATATGTTGAATGGAACTGCATGTGCATGCATTTTTCTCTGATATGGGGTGGAAGGGCCGAGTAAACAAACCTTAGGATACTCAGGAACATTATAATTGATCACAAGGCTGACATTTGGAATGTCAAGCCCTCTACTAGCAACGTCGGTGCAGATCAAAACTCCACACTCTCCAGATCTGAATTTATTCAAAGATCCTAACCTTTTTGCCTGCCGTGGCAACAAAAACATTTGTTTTTCTTTGTTTTCAGTTCTCCAAGCATGCAAAGGATGAAATTAGAGATACATCTTTAAGTGGTAAAGAAACGGACACCTGGCTCATTTGCCCACTTATTGGAATCACACCCAAGCCTAGATACCGGAGAACTAAAGACAGTCTTCTAGTAGCTTTACACTCCCTCGTAAAGACCATTGTCGTATTTCCAGCCAATTCATGTAAGATAAATGCTAGGCAGCAGTCCTGTCAGTCAATGGTTTCCGTCAAGTGCAGAGGTGCAAATAAAAAACTGATCCAAACTTAAAATTTCATATTCGCAGTTGGAGGACATGTACACACCTTTTGAGCAGACGGAACGAACATGTATTCTTGCCTCAGCGTTTCAACTGTGCAGTACTTTGAAGACACCTCAACCTGAAACCTTATGCTTACAAGCCTTAGTGTAAGACCTTTGAAACTGGTACTATGAAGACACCTATTTCCCTCCAATTTTCATGCAATTAAACTTCAAATGCAGTTTCTGTTCCAAAAAACAGCAGAACAACCTTCGCATTTTTGCAAATGAAAAGTGGCTATGTTCCAGAACTCAAAAGGAACTGTGTACATCTAATCACCTATGACTTTGAAAAAGAGGAGTGGCAGGTGGTAAGAGCAAGAAGCCACGATGGAGGACCATAGTGTCACAATCTTGTCCCCCACTTCTCATCCTAGGGTGGCCAGACTCTTACACATGGACTAATTTTACCTTTTTGCTGGGCAGGAGTGGTTTTCCCTGTAAGAACACCCTATTCGGTCTGGTACTTTTGTATCTTCTGAGTGTTAAAATAGCAACACCCACATTTGTGATGAGTAGCATAGTTCAGTGTTGATCAATAATGTTGAAAGTTCACATGCACATACATGTGTGAACTTTCAACAAATGCACAAATTTCTCTTGTAGGCTCTTGAGCTTCTTCAACATAATTCACGAGTTACTTGACTATATTAGCAGGGAGAAAATTTGAGATGTGGCGTTCCAGCTCCAGCCATCACAACAAGGTTCCTGTTTTGAACTTTTCGGACGTGTTCCAGCTGGCGACCCCTGTCTAAAATGGGACAGGAAACGTCCTGCCCAGCTGGAACATGTCTGGCTATGTTTTGGGCGAGAGCACCATTTCTGCGTTCCGGGGGCCCGTTCCAACCATTTCCTGTCACTATGGTTTCATAGCATGTACCCTTCGCTTTCCATGCTATACCCAACAAAAATACATTTTACTACCTTTCAAGCTTTCCACGAAGCTCTTTGGGTACATGTGCATGTGCAACACAACCGAAAACATGAAAGTAATCCACACTAGGGTTCTTCTATACCATGTCTCATATGGTGTAATTATCTTTGATGCTTTTGTAGGAGCACAATTCAAAACATGATTTGCACACACAAGACCTTCAAGCCAAAATCTATGAGGCTGCCCTTTGCTCTTCAACATGCATCTAGTCATTTTCATAAGAGTGCAATGCTTGTAATCTGCTACTCCATTTTGGTGAGAAGCCATCTTCACTGTAGACTGATGTGCAATGCCATGGTCTAATAAGTAAGCCTCAAAGGCTTTAGACATGTACTCCACCCCTCTATTTGTATGAAGAGTTTGCACTTCCAAACTAATTTTAGCTTTAGGCATGTACTCTACCCCTCTATCTGTATGAAGAGTTTGCACTTCCAAACCGATTTCAGTTTCCAATTTGGTAACCAAATGCTGGAAGTACATAAACACATCCAATTTGGCCTTCAAGCCATATACACAAGTGTATCTAGAGTAGTCATCAATAAATGCACTGCACCAACCTTCCTAAAGGCAAACCGATACATTTTGCCAAGAATGCAACCATCACAAGCATGGGGAGGTTGGGTATCCAAAATAGGAAAAGCATCAATAATCTAACACCTCTAAAGAGTCATGAGACTACCAAAACTCATGTATCCATATCTAGCATGGCATAACTCTGCATTTTTCATTGCATGAGTGAGTGTATCAAGTAAAAATGCATTGTTAGATCTCTTCACATAATCATCTGAAAGAAAGAAGTCTTTGTACAAAGTGCCAAGAAAGCCTCAATGCAAAATCATGCTCTATCATGCAAAATGTATTCGTCATCCTCAAAGATGCCATGACTGTCAAAATATACAACCATGCAGAGAGACAATAGGGTTTGCGGAAGCAACACAGAGTGTGTACAGCAAACATTGAGAGAGAAAAAAAACTCAAAAACACAAGAAGCACATGGTGATGATACACTAAATCATGCTATGCGAAGAAAAGCTAATACAACGGAACCAAAGCTTAGCAGATGGCTGCACTGTCATGCCTGACTCAAGCGGTAGCACCCGTAGGAATTTGCATAGTGAAGGGAGTAAAACGCAGTCCTCCGAGCAGTGGGCTATCAAAGTAATCACTAGAAGGTGAAGGACAACTGTGGAGGGAGTGAATCGCAGTCCTCTAATGCCGTCGGAGATAAGGAAGATGATCACCATCTGTCAAGGGAGCAAACCACAGTCAGATACCGGGGAGTAGCCTAGGCAACAAAACGCAAATCCCAAAGTGTGTCAAAGGCAAGAGTGAGGAGGCAGTTGCCACATGCAAATGTTGTCACCACATACTAGGAGTTGACACCTGGCTAAGGGAAGACCTCCAAATGTAAAATGCAAGTCACAACAAGTCGCTAGGCTGATGGGAGCTAACACCAGCTGGTGGAAAACCTCTAGATGCAATAAATGTAATGATACAGATGACACCTGAGGGGTAGAGGAGATGTTGCCAAAGCAAGGGAAAAATATCACCAGTTTGCAGAAACGCTAACCTGATAATAAGGCAACAGGGCACCTGAAGGAGAAGAGGGAGGGTGACTATGAACTGCGATGTCCTTCAATAGGGGTATGGGCAGTAGTAGAGTGGAGAGGAAAAAGTATCAAAGTGACAGAGAAAGAGAGGTGAT
This sequence comes from Lygodium microphyllum, assembly GCF_053477565.2. Classification (NCBI taxonomy): domain Eukaryota; kingdom Viridiplantae; phylum Streptophyta; class Polypodiopsida; order Schizaeales; family Lygodiaceae; genus Lygodium; species Lygodium microphyllum. The sequence goes on along the minus strand of NC_141161.1, from coordinate 280,894 downwards.
GAATGACTGAAGTGGTGTATGGAATGAATGAAGTGACAGCCTATTTACAGGCATAACCTGTCTAGGGTGGTGCACCACTGTGTGGGCAGCAACTTAAAAAGTGACCAAAATGTGAACAGCAACCCTTTTTGGGGCTATCAATGGAAAACCCTAAATGAAGTGTGTAAACTAAGAAAGTGGTTTCTCAACAATGACATCCACTTTTATTAAAAGCAAACACTGAAAGCAAGTTTTTGTTAATATACGACACATGTAAAATGTCACGAGGATGTGAAAATTTGATGCTTTGCTTATGTTTAATTGACATTTGATTAAAGGATTAATCAAATGTGCAATTAAAAGATGCACATGTGTTGCACATGTGAGGTGCAAGCTACTTTTTTTACAATTGAAGCCCCAAGGACCCTGTGAAAAAGATGGGTGTCAAAGGCAAAAGTTGTAACAAGTTACACTTGTTAGATTCTAGGTAAATTTTGGTGTCAGTTTGTCCCTAGGACCATTAATTGGCCATTAAGTGTCAGTGGTGACACTAGGGACTAGGCATTAATTAATGGATTAATGCTTATCTAAGGGTCAATTAATGCATGGGACCACTTTGGGTTGCAAATGGCCTAGCCAATTAAATTTTGGATGGGCAAGTTTAATTTTCTAGGCATGGATTAAGGGCTAAATTAATTTTCAGAATTAATTAATTCTAAAAATTAATTAAATGGCTGAAAATTGCTGAAAATGGATTAAGAAAGCTGCCACTTGGCAAAACTTTCCCATGCAACTGGGGGAAAGGCTAAATAGGGCTGAAGGGAGAGGGAAATCTCGTTTTTTCATTTTTGGAGCTATTGGAAAGAGGTGTTGGACTGTTGCTGCCAGCTTTTGGGGCCATTTCCCAGCCATTGGAGACCATTTTGGTGATGGAGATTGCATATTCTTGACCTTGGGAAGCTGGCAATTGCTGCTGATGCACTTTCTCCTGAAGATCACAGTCTCTGATGCTCCTATTGTTGTTGGTGCATCCGTTTGGGGCTGGTACAACAAGGCAGCAACTGATTTTGATCAGTTCTTCGCGAGAAATCCCAGAATTTTCTCTCTTTACAGCATTCTCTCATCTCCTTCAGCCTATGCTTAGCCATTCTCAGCAATTCTCAGCCATTCAGAGGAGATCTCAATCATTTTTGGTGGGCTGATCTGTAACTTCTGCAATGAACCCTAATTTACAGCAAAAATTAGGGTTTAGCAGCCACCTTGGGATCCGTGCGAGAGATTGAAGGCTCAAGGGACTAAAATCAGCAGCTAATAATTGAACATTATCAAGGGATCTCAAGCGCCAGCCCATCCCGAATTGATTTAGGGCATCATTTGGCCAACCAAGGGTCAAATTGGAGAAGAAGTCTTGGGTGAATCAAGGGGCAAATGACCCAAAAGGCTTGCTGGTCATTTATGACAGCAAGAGCAATTGGTTAGCAGGAGGAGATTGAAGAATCTCGAGTTGTACTCCTTCCAATTGAATGAAAACTAAAGAAATACCTTAAGGGGTGCCAATTTTTGGGGCCAACAGGGTGTCTACTGTCTAAGAATGTTATGGTAAAGTGTGTATTTCATTTTATGTGCATTTATTTATTGCTGTAATTAACTCTTAAATCAGGTTATCACCACCCATTCCAAGAAGGAAGGCTGGTTTCATAAAACATCCAAAAGGCAAAAATTTGTGCCATCTGTTACTATAATCAGCACCTTGCCAACACCACAAACTGCATGAGAAGTATTGTTGGTACAAGATATCTTCTTGCCAAAAGGGATTGAATGCATAGAAAAGGACAAACACTTCCTAGAAGTGATAGGACCTGATGCATCACTGTCAAAATACTAAGCATATTGTAACTCTGATGCATTCAAGGCTAGCCCATCCATGAAAGAGTCGTAATTGCATGTAAAAAAAAGCATAATTTTCCTCCACAAGGTTGGCTAAAGCTGTTAGCAATCATGTGTGTCTTATATGGTTAACTCTTGTCTGTGAGCCTCAGTCAAAAAAGGACATTATGAGCTCTAACACTTTGATGGAAGGCACACTAGTGCATTTCTTGTTTTACACACTTTTCGCTATTTTTTAGGGTTTTGACCATATTTAGGGCTCTACCTCTTTTTTGCTTATATATAGGCAGCCTACCCTCCCACTCTCAATATCCATCATTAATCTTGCATGATCAGCCAGCCCTCCTCATTCTCTCATCCCTCTGCTACTACCGTCTAACGCCCAACACTAACGCGTAGAGCTGCATATTGGGACAGACTATTGCAGCCTTGTACCTTCAGCCATTGCAATCACATTGTTCCTATTGTCGCCTGCATTCTCTCTTTGTCTCCTCTCCATGTTCACTTTCCTCTTTCTGTTGCGCACTCTCACATGGTATCAAAGCCACGCATGGGAGACAGAGATCTTGAAGAGGAGTGTGTTGTCCACGACGAAACTTGCTAGGTGTCATCCTTATGTGCTGTAAAAACTTGCATTTGGAGTCAAATAGGGCAGGGAAGCCTGTTTCCAATCCGTTTAGGCTGCATTTACCAAGGCACATTTGCATTTTGCACCACGGCGGCCTTATATAGGCTAGCCGGCTTCTATCCTGCACCTGAGGGTGTCAAACAGGCTGGGCGGCTTCAATCTGCACCTTGGCGGCACCATTTTGCAAGATCAGACCTGCACTGCTGAAAGGATCCCCCCCTTCCAATCTGTGTTTTCCTGCAGGGTAGCCTCCTTTCTGTTGGGAGGCAGCCTTTCAGGTGCTTGGTGAATCAGCCCAAGGCGGCATGTCTACAGTCCTTTTCGGCTGTTTTTTTTCTGCAAGTTATATGCATGGATAGATCTAATTATTGCTGCATTTCGCTGGGCTGGATCTCTTGACCTATGCAACCATTTAGGTGTGCTGGGCAGCATGAGACAAGTCTTCTTTCTCTCTCTTCTTGGCTGGAAAATTTGCGTTTACAGCAGCCAGCCCTCTTCTCGTGGCATTGCGTGTTCCTTTCGACATCAAATACTCCTCGTCTACCATGCCTCTATCTATCTTCTTCTATACAACGGCCCGACGGACCTTGATTATCTCAAGGACACCTCTTGCTGGTTGTTTTTCTTCCACTAGCAGCATCTTCCTTGTTTTCTTGCTCTTCTAACATGGTATCAAACATTAAGGTTTCTTGATCGATATATGCTCATGCTCATGCTACTTCTTTTCTTTTTGTAACAAGAGGCTAGGCTTGTGTTTGATGTTGGGCACTTCTAGCTAAGGTGTTTGCATTTTCTTTTGATTACCTCTAAGGCTCTCTCGTGTTTTTGATGGTCAATTATGTTGGACATGTGTGCTCAATCTGTGTTTGATATCTGTTGGGACAAATGGTATGCCTTGTAGGGTTGACTTGCATGGCTATCCATGATTCATTGTCCTATACATGAGATGTCAACATCATTGTGTTGACTTTGTGGTGCGACATGCATGCTTTGTGGTGCGATGTGCGTGCTACATAGCTATTGACAATTCTATTGCGTCCGTGACTTGCGCAACATTTGACGTTTGTATTGACCTTCACTAAGACATAAACTAATCTGGTTGATGTGGCGGCCCGCTAGTATTTCTGATGACTGGCATTCTATATAGATTACGTGTCTTGCTATTGCATCTAACAATTGGCATACTATTACTATGGCTGGGTATTATTGTTTGGTTAACATTTCTTTGCGCTTTGCCCAATGTTGACTTTTTTATTTGTGACGTATTGATGATTTTGAGATGCTTTGATTGAGGGGCTCTTGGCAGCTGACCGACACATTTCTTGTATGACATCATTAACTTAGCTACTTAGTGACAATATTCGGCAGAGCTGATAAAAGTTTGATCATGCCAATAGTGGACCTTAATCCTTGTGTCCACCATGTATTTTTTTCATATGTGAAGTCCTCAGTGAGTTTATCCATTGAGCATCGCTCGTGTGCATGTGTCATTGCTTGATTATGCTCAAGTTTTTTGTTGCATGTGAATCACACTCCCTTTGCTGCTCTCTCTTGACTAAAGTAACATGCAAGTACTTTCCATTCTCATTTCACTTCATTATGATCCTCCCGGAGCCCTTGTGATTAAGAGGTTCTAACACAACTCATGGAGCTATGGTTGAGTGTTTGTGTGCTTACCAATGCTTTTCAAACAAGGTGTTGATTGCTCCAACCTTTGGAGGAGTCTCTACTTGCATCACGATACAACAACACAATGATCATCTACGTGAAGGAGAAGACAAAGAGTGGTGTGGCATAGCATCATATTTGCAGAGAAGGAAGATATGAAAGACATGTTGTTGCTTTGTGAGGTGGATATCCTAGTCGTGCTTGGCGAGGCACAAGAGTGGTGTGGCATAGAATCGTATTTGCAGAGAAGGAAGATATGAAAGACATGTTGCTTTGTGAGGTGGATATCCTAGTCGTGCTTGGCGAGGCACAAGACCGCATACATGTCTACATCATCTTGGTTCACTCAAGGCCTACCGATGGCTCAAGTGGACGGTTCATCTCAGCTCTAGTGATGCTACACACCCTCACATGCTCCTAACCAAAAGGGGCAAGTATGAGGGTGGAGAGAGGACATATTGATGCTCTTTGATTATTGGTAAATTTGATGTGTCATCAAGTTCACATCTTCTAGTAATCCAAACCTTGGACCAGTGTTTCGAGCACTAAGTTCATGCTAGGACGAGTGACATGATGTGTTCATGTGGTTTCCCATGAGGGGGCCCAAAGGACATGCTTATGGCATTTGGACTTCTTCTCTAGGGTGCTTTCTTACCGAGGCACATCGAATAGAATGCACGCTACTTGAGTATCCATGGTGCATCCTAGGTATCCTTATTCATTGCTTGTTCACCTGTGCTCTGAGAGAGGGTATTGGAAGTGGTCATATCACAAGTTCACAAGCGCCCATAGCCTAATTTATGGGCACTCTCATTATTCTTTATTTGGTAATTGGCCTACCTATTTTGTGGTAGGACGACTCCTTTATTTTGGCACTCAATCATTGTACTCTCATCATAGTGGATTCCTATTCCCATTTACATCTTGTGCATTGTCTCTCTCATCAATCTGTGTCTTTCATAATTGCGCTACGTGTTTAGCTCTTCTAGCAAGATGGACCAAAAATAGCACAAATTTCTAAAACCCCCCAATTTCAAAAGTTAGTGTTTCTGAGTTTGTTTTCAGATCTGCAGAAGACAGGGCTGAGGAAATGGTGAGCAAGGCTAAGAGAGACGTTAGACCAGGTTGAGAGAGGGGGCAAGGCTGCGAGAGGTTAGAGAGTGAGGTACAATGGGCAGGCAGTCCCACACTCAAAAGATGCAAGTACTAGAATAGTAGAAAAAAGCTACTCCAATCGCTGCCCCTCTTCCTCTAGATGCGCTGAAGTGGCACAAAAGGTGGGTCAGAATGGCTGCGGGATAGCAATTGTCGCACTGTTGAGAAGACCAGCCACCACTCTCTTTGATGGAATCTCTCAGCTAAACATGATTGTGGACAAGTCTTGCACTGATTGAAACAGGTTCAAGACCCTCCATTACCTAACAAGCACAGGAAATAGGTTTAAAAAAACAGAAAAATCATTAAGACGGCCAACCAATAGTCAAAGTTCAACAAGAGAACATAGTGCACAATATGGAAACCTAATGCTCTATGGAAGGCAAATCCTCCTAGCCATGCTACAGTATTGCCACTCCCAAGCAAAGCAAGGGCAAATGTGATACTGGCTCTTTCATGAGGAAGCTTGGAACAGCTGCATGGAAAGAACAACCAAATGAAACATGCTCCAGCATGCACAAGTCCAGAGATTGAAGAATTTATAGCAAGCAGCCAGATTCCATAAATTATGATGTACTTCCCACCCTCATGTAGGAGCACCATCCTCCTTTGACATTTTCTTATGGGGCATACTTTGGTTCATAAGTCAATCGACCACATTTACAACTGTACGTATGTTAAATCCTTCTAAAAGCATCCATTTTGTATAATGCGCTTTGTAGAAACATCCAAAATGCCTTTTATAATACTCATGCCATTCTTCAACAATATAACAGCCAGTTGAAGCACTCAATGTCAAACATGAAATGGAGAAGCAAATCTGTATTACCTTTGCAGGACTTTTCAAACAAGCCCGTTGAAGTTTTGCAACCTGTATAGAACAGAATAAGGCATAACCATCACATTTGAGTGACATCAGAGATGAAATGCTCAAGATGAGATGCAAATATGGCAGGACGAAACGTGAATATTACATATGCTCAACCTGAAGAACTAAAAGCCAAATGGAGAAACACAACGTTATGTGCAAGCATGCCATAGAAAAATCAATCATTTGATGTTGGAAATGTAAAGCAAGAACTGTCTCATTATAAAGGAAATGAACAAAACAGCATGACTAAGCTATCTACAAAGAGTGTATAGCTCTCCTATCATCATAAGGTATCCCTCCAGCAATAAAGCCATCACTCCTCTTGCTATTAAGGGGCAGTCCAAGGCACAGTGTCAAACGATATGAAAATCAATTATTTGATGTTGGAAATGTAAATGAAGAATTGTCTCATTGTAAAGGACATGAACAAAACAGAATGACAAAGCTATGCACAAAGAGTGTATAGCTCTCCTATCGTCAAATGTTTCCCTCCAGCAATAATGCCATCACTCCTCTTAACGGGCAGTCCGGGGCGCAGCATCACACCGCATAGCTCAGTGGCTCAATCCAATGCCACTACCCATCATCAGCTCGTACATCCACCAGGTCTGCCACAGGCAGCCACTGCAGGTTTGGGCCGTAATAGGGAATCTCCAAAGTTTAGAAAGCTCCAAGAGGAAGATCCCCACGCGTTTTTAATCTGAGAACTTCATAACCAAAACTAGTGGTCCAAGATCCTGAAGGAAGAGGCAATAAAAAACCTACATGGCACAAGTGAAAGAGGGGATAGGTTTGAGTTATGATGGAATCATGGATCATGGAGATAGAGATTTATGAATCATGATGGAGAATGAAGAGGTACATTAAAGAGATACATGTTTATGAATATTGAAGAGAGAAAATGTTTAATGAACTATGATTTATGAATATTGAAACATAAAACGAGTAACAAATCATTAAATCATAAACCAGAAAAATATTATCTCAATGATGGCGAATATGTGAGTTATGAATGCGCCCGTAGTTCTTCGTCCTCTTTGCCCCACATCCACAACCCACAAGAAGAATGTGCCAAGAGGTGAAGAAACAAGGATGTTAATGATGCATCCTCTCTTTCAATCGCTCCATCCATCGGAAAGTATGGTGCAACCATACTTTGCCCATCCCGCATGCATGGGATCAAGAGATTTATTGATTCTCTCTCTCTCTCCTCATCAAGCTTCTTAGTCCGGATGTCATTGTCACTAACACCATACCACCCCTCGCATGGACCAACCACAGCAATGGCTTTGACCATTCTCTTCCACTTGTCCACATGGAGCAAGTGGAATGGGACATTGCACTCAATAATAGTGCATGCAATCTCTATCTCCGCATTCATTTGCCTCTCTTTGAGAAAAGACAAGGACCAAAAACACCACTTGTAGCTTCTTGTAGTGAGGCTTGCCTACATGGCCTTTTGCTTCTAACAGTGGCAACAAAGCCCAAGACCGTTGAGGCGCATGAGCTAACAAAAGGTGTAGGAGTAGGTGTAGAAGAAGGCAGGCCGTTGAGGCGCATGAGCTAACAAAAGGTGTAGGAGTAGGTGTAGAAGAAGGCAATTCAGAAACATCCACTTTCATATCGGGGGGAACCATCTCCTCTTCAGCCTTTGCCATGCTCAATGACATATAGCCACTTTGACAGGAGAGGGGAGAGTACTTCTTCATGATCTCATCCACTACATATTGAGGGATGGAAGGACATGGGCCGCATTCACCACCCACCTTGGTCAAGTGGATGATGAGCCTCGTCACGCTACTAGTCATCCTCTTTCCACAAAACTTGCAAATCCAATGACAGCGATTTGCATTGCCCGAGGCCTTCGCAAGATTTGTGATGTAGAGACCAAAAGCTTTATGAAGAGGCTTTGGCATTGTGGATAGGAATAGGGAGAGAAAGAGAGAGGTGGATGCAATGAAGAGAGACAGAGAGAAAGGGCAAGAGATAGAGAAGAAGAGAAGGTGAGAGACAAGGAAGGGAGAGCAAGAGGAAGAGGGATAGGGATAGGGATAGGAGAGGGAAAGAAGCTGAAGAGAAGGAGAGCGAGAGGAGAGGAAGAGAAGATGAGGGAAAGAGACAGGGAAAGGGAGAGCAAGTGGTAGAGGAATGGGGATCTTCTGACCATCTTTGCAGACTATGGCTACATCCAAATTTGCAATGTAGCTCAACTGAAAGTGAATTTCCACTGATGACCCCACATGGACTAATCTCTTGAAGATTTGTCCATCTTCACTTTGAACTAGTCTCTTCCAGGCTAGTTCTTCAACACACTTGTCCATATACACTTTCACAAGTCTCTTCCAGACTTGTACTGGACCTTAACTGTCCAATCTTGACTCACTAGACATTCCTGTCCGTTTCACATACTGACCATGCAACTCAGGCATTTAGATTTCAAGAGGGATCCTTCCAAAAAGAAAAACAAAATAAAATATGTAATAAAGAAATCAACAAAAAGGTAATAGTTATCACAATCTGGTGACATACCTCCCTCTCGAAATCGCAAACGTCCTCGTTTGCATGAATGTCATACATGCTTCCAGCTAACCCAGTGAGCTTACACTTCGCAGCACACGTACAATACATACATGCTATCAGTTAACATTGTGAACTGAACACACTGTTAACACATGTATGTTCTAACTGTGAAACATGGCAGACTATCATCATGTGACTCCACATCACTGTTTCCAGATATAGTGGCCGGTACACCACAATGATATCCCCATAGTGGCAGATTCTCATTTGATGACTCCACATCACCCTGACTAGAGATCTAGTGGCCGGTACATCAAAATGATATCCCCACTGAGTCAATTCACAGAATACATGCCCGATTGAGTGACCATTGTTACAACATATATTCAATTCAATAGAAGTAAAAACTGTATTCTTGCAAGCAATACTTACTTCTTTAGGACTGAGAAAACCATATGGACACAATAAGTGTTAACCTGTACAAAATCTGTTTCTATACATATTTTCTTTCTTGAGCAATTGTCACTTTGACAATCTATTTCAGCTTAGAGATACAAGGGGTCAAGGTAGGTTGCAAGCGAAATGCTTCAAGATAAAGTTCCAACACATTAGGTGACTCTGCAAGTTCACCTTCGTCCATCCACTTAGCATCTATAGCTAGATAGTTCTTGAACGTAACCAAATACCTTCTAGCAATCTTGCCTTTCACTTTCCTTTCCTTGTGTGCCAGTACCTGTTCTGAAACAAGAATTTCATCAAGTTCCTCAACTTCGGGCTGTTCCTCAATTGGCATATCTTCTGGCACATCACCCACATAAGGTCTAAGAAGACTTACATGGAAAGCATTATGAATCTTCCAATTGTCAGGCAATTTCAGCCTATAACTGACATCACTAATCTTCTCTGTTACTTGAAAAGGCCCATAGTATCGCATACTAAGCTTAGTGAAAAGACTTTCCTTGCCTTTCCGCTTCTTTAAGCGTGCCTTTTCAAACCGCAACAGTACCCAATCACCAAGTGAAAACAACAATTCACGACGGTGATGATCAATAGCTTTCTTTTGCTTAGCCTGAGTCCTTTCAAGGGCATGCTTAACTTTCTGATACATTTCACCCATACTCTGCACGTACCGATCTGCCTGAAAGATCTTATCCTTTGTATGCAAAATGGGAGGAACCTTTTTACCACCTTCAACAATTTCAAAAGGGGCTTTGCCTGTTGACGAATGAACAGTATTATTGTATGCATACTCGACCAAAGGCAAATACTGCTCCCACTTTGACTTGTGCTCTGACACATAGCACTTAAGCAAATCCAAGATAGTAGAATTTGCCTCTTCTGACTGTCCATCAGTCTGTGGATGAAATGACGATGAGAACTTAAGCGTTATGCCCATGTTCTCAAATATGCCTCTCCAGAATAGACTTGTCATCCGTGGATCACGATCACTGACAATAGACTGTGGCATACCATGATACTTGAAGACATTGCACATAAACAAACATGCCATCTGATCTGGTTTTATCTTCTTCCTGACAGGAATGAAATGAGCCTGTTTGCTAAACCTGCAAATAATAGCCCATATCCCATCATTTCCTGTCTGTGTCCTTGGAAGATCAAAGATACAATCCATAGCTATGCTTTCCCATGGTTTATCCGGAATAGACAATGGCTGTAAAAGCCTTGGTGCTTTTTGCCTGTCAAACTTGACCTTCTGGCAAATCAAGCACTACCGCACAAAAGCATCCACGTCTCTTCTCAAAGTAGGCCAATAAAAGAATGTCTCTACTGCTTTGACTGTTGCATCAATACCACGATGCCTTCCATACGGTGGAGAATGACTCTCTGTCATAACTTTCCGTCTCAATGGCATAGTCACACATAGTCTACCATGCATCAACATGAAACCATCCTTGAGAAGATAATGCTCATGATGTTGTCCATTGACAAGCTGATCAAAGATCCTTGCAAAATCTTCATCATTAGCATACTGTTCCTTCATATCATCAAGCTCATGATGATAAGGAATTGACACAGCTGAAATTTGTGGCTTCCTTGACAAAGCATCAGCCACAACATTCTTTTTGCCTTCCACATGCACAATCTGAAAATGGAACATTGACAAAAAGTTTGCCCAACGCATATGCTTTTCTGACAGCTTAGTCTGAGTTAAGAAATAACGCAATGTTTGATGATCTGTCTGGACAACAAAATCTGCCCCAAGTAGGTAGTGTTTCCAACTAGAAAGCGCATGAATCACAGCCAGCAATTCTTTCTCATAGACCTGTATAGTCTGCTCTGGCCCTCGCAAGATTCTGCTTTCATAAGCCACTACCCGGCCATCTTGCATTAGCACTGCACCAATGCTATTGCCACAGGCATCACACTGGACAACAAATGACTTCCTAAGATCTGGCAAAATGATCACTGGACTAGAAGTCATCTTTTCTTTAAGAAGATTAAAAGCTGAAATCTCTTTCTGTGTCCACTGGAAAGAGACTCCTTTCTTCTGTAAAGCATGTAAAGGTGAAGCAATCTCTGCAAAATTGCGAATGAACCTCCTGTAGTAAGAACACAAACCCAAGAAGCTTCTGACATCATGGACAGTCTTCAAATCTGGCCATGTTCTAATTGCTTCAACCTTAGCAGGATCCATTCGGAAACCATCCTTTGACACTGTGTGCCCCAAGAACTGGATTTCTTCCGAGAAGAACTCACTCTTCTTGCCATTGATAAGTAACCTATTACTGCAAAGCTCATCAAAGACTGCTTTCAAGTGTTCTCTATGCTCATGTTCATTCTTTGAAAAGACAATCATGTCATCAAAGAATGTACCAACAAACTGCTTGTATGGACGAAAAATTCTGTCCATCATTCGATTAAACGTAGCAGGAGCATTAGTGAGTCCAAATGGCATTAACAAGAACTCATAGAGACCAAACGTGGTCCTAAATGCAGTCTTATGCACATCCTCTTGCTTAATCCTGATCTGATGGTATCCACTCTTCAAATCTATCCTGCTGAAAATTGACGCTCCTTCCAAACGGTCAAGGATGTCGTCAATTCTTGGAATGGGGTACCTGTTCTTGATGGTACTCTTGTTCAACGCTCTATAATCTATGCACATGCGCCAAGAGCCATCCTTCTTCTACACTAAGAGCACTGGTGAGCAAAAGGGAGATGAACTTGGCTGAATCAACCCTTTTTCCAACAGCTCATTCACCTGGCTCAATATCTCTTTCTGTTGGGCTGCACTAACCCTATACGGAGGTCTATTTGGTGGGCTACTGCCTGGCACCAAATCTATCGCATGATTCTCAGACCTCTCTGGTAGCAACTGTGATGGTAATGAGTCGGAAAAACAATCACTGAACTGAGACAAGAAAGCAGACCTGTCTCTATTTAACATAGAAGAATTTGACTCATCATTATCCTTAACATCACGTGCAAAAATCAAGTACACAGGAAGATGATTCTTTATTACAGATGTAATGGCAGAAGCAGATACAACAGGTACAGACTCTCCTTTAAGCTTCACATCAAGCACATGAGTCTTTCCCCTATGTTCCAAAGTCAGTGTCTTGTTAAAGGCATCCAACACACCATGCTTTCTGAACATCCATGGCATTCCCAACAAGACATCACAGCCTTCAAGTGGCATGATATAAAATTCTTCTGCATCAACATAAGACTGTATATGAAGACGCAGCTTTCCAAGAATGGGTGTCACAGACTCTGAGTGGCCAGGACATGCCAAACCTGCCTCTGCTGTGTAGCCCATCTCATTTACTCTGATGCCCAAAGTAGAAGCCAATTCTGGCGAGATAAAGTTTGCCTTAGCTCCAGGATCAAAGAAAATGAGTACATGTTGATCCCTAACTTTACCCCAAGCTTTGCAAAGCTCATTAGCATCCGAGTGTGGCTTGTCTCCCAACATATCTGGCACTAAACCTGCTGAAGGTTTGGGCTTCTTTCCTTTCCTGTCCACTTTATCATCATCAACTGATCTCTTATTCTTGTCCGGACAGTTAGACGCAATATGACCAGTCTGCTCACAGATAAAGCACTTCCTCTCAGCCATTAAAGCCTTTCTCTCTTCAAGAGACTTGCGCACAAAAGGTTTCTTCTGGTCCTTTGGCTGCTGTCCAAAGAACTTGGCTGGCTTCTTCTTGAACTGCCAAGATTTACCTGTGCTTTGAGAAATCTGAGAAACCTGTTTACCAAATGGCTTCTTTGCTGAAAATTTCTCAGGTTTGTCCTGTTTAATGCTGCCCCCAAAACCACTTGACTGTCCCAACAATAATGCATTTCCTGTGGTAGCATTCTCAATTAGCTGAGTCAAAGTGGCGACCTTTGTCTTTGTACAATAATTCCGAAGTTCCTTGGGCAGCCCACAGCAATATTTCTCTATCTGCTCAGTCAATGGCACAACCCTGTAAGAAGTGACTGGAAGCAAAGCCTCCCAAAACTTCTTGTTATAATCTTCCAAATCCTTGCATTTAGATGCATCCAAATTGTGCCAAGCTGACATAACATCAATCTCAAATTCATTGGTCAACCAAGCAGAAGCAAATACTTGCTTAAAGTAAGTCCAAGTGGCAGGAGCCTGTCCTTGCATCAATAGTGTACTCCATCACTGGCTAGCATTGTCCTTAAGAAAAGTGGCAGCTTTCCGGACCTTAGAAGGCTCTGTAAAGTTCCCTCCTGCAAATGCAGCATCCAACTGCTGTAAGAAAGAAAGAGCCTTAGTCCTATCTTCAAATCCTCGAAAGATGTCAAACTGTACGGCTGCACCACCTTCCTTGTATGGCTTTGGCTTCTCATGAGCCATCAAAGGGTCCATAGGATATGCCTGCAACATAGGAACACTAACAGGTGGCATAGGAGTTGCCTGACCACTAACTACAGGGCTTGTAGACACAATACTTGCTTGCTGATTTTGATAACCCGCCATACCAAAAGTGCCCTGCGGCATGCCAAAACTGCCCTAAACACTCTGAAATCCAAGCTACATGCCTGTATTGCCATACATGGGGTTTGACATAAAACCCTGTGTACCCCCAAACACTGTTCCTGGTACATAAATTTGGTTTCCAGGTGCATAATCAGCCATACTCTGAAATACAAATCCACCTCCAAAGTACCCAGGATGTACAGAGGTCGGTGGGAAAACCTGTGGTAAAGCCTGAAAACTGTTTCCATGTCCATTTAAACCAACATTTGGCTGTTGTAAAGTGGCGAGCTGAACTAGCAATGCCTGTGTAACTAGCGTTTCCGCCACCTGTTCCTGGACAGTCGGAACCAATCTTGGAGTCTCCATTGACTCCGCAAGCTGCCTTGGTGTTTCCACTGAATCTACAGCATGCTTACCCTTATCCTGGACCTCTACTGGATCCGAAATCTTTACAGATTGCCAACTTGCTGTAAAGGAAGGAAAGGCTGCAAAAATGCCAAAAACCTTGGATTCTGCATCACTTGAGTAAACATACTCACGGCAGGAACTAACTGAGTCTTGAAAATGTCTTCATCCATAGAAGAAGCCGTAAGAACTTGTGGCTCAACCATAACAGGAGGAGTAACAAACTGTGGAGGTCTAGAAGACTCTCCCACCTCATGAACAGGAGGAATCTCCTGTGATGAAGCCACTTCCTCTCTGGTGTCTTCCTTTCTATCAGCCATAATGCACAATTCTGTGTCTTACACCCAAACAAACCCTGGCTCACTCTTTAGGGAAAAAGTGATTCGGTCCCGGCAATGGAACCATGTAACCGGCCTGTTGACGGAAAAAGGCGGTAGTGTACAACCAAAATATATAAATGCTTTCACCCAATTCACAGTCGCCCACTTTACCTGAACTTAAAGACACAGAATCAAGAAGAAAAACAGGAAGCTAGAATGCTCCTGTTGCCACACAGACACCCTGTTGGCCCCTAAGTCAGGCGCCCCTTGCGGTATTTCTTTATTTTTAAAGAGAGAAAGTACAATGGGCTGTCTTTCACCTATTCTGGGTGAAATTTGGCAGCATAACAGTACAATTACTGACCCAAAACAAGTTGACCAGGAGGGGAAACTCTGCCCAAGTCTGAAACTTCTGGTTGGAGTGCAGAATTGACCATTTCAGTCTGCTATAATTACTGGTTCAGACCTGTTCTGAAACCTGTTTTCAGCCCATACTATTCCCTGTACTATTCAGCCCACTGTAATTACTGGTTCAGACCTATTCTGACACCTGTTTTAGGCTCATATTGTTCCCTGCATTGTCCTGCATCATCTGGGCCAAGTGCCCCTTGATTCTGACATCAATTGGGCTCTGAAATAACCTCTGAACAGTCCAAAAATAGTACTGATTTAGTGCTGTTTCAGACACTTGCTTGGTGAGGTTACCACCCTCCCCTGTTCCTGCTTGAGGGCAGCAAACAACTGCTCCTGTTCCTGGAGAAAGGAGGCTCTTGCCTCATGCAAAAACAGCATATTCCCACACAACTGTACATACATCAGAAGAAAGGCCCTTGATTCTGAAGCAGAAGCATAACCATACTGTCAGAGAGAGAGAGAGAGAGTAGGAAGCAAGCCCAATCCTCTGTGCATCATAGACAAGGTAGGCCAGCTCTCAAGAGCACTCCATCTGCAGCTGTTTATCACAAATGAGCCCCTTACAGCCCAAAAACTGCACGCCAGCCCCTCTTTAAAGAGGTAAGTGCACAAATTTGTGCCAAGTGGCAGCACTGGAAGATATTTCCCGTTTCAACCTTCCGGTCTAAAATTCTCCATACTCGGTGCAGAATTTGACCTCGACACAGACCAGAGGATTGATCCTCGTGCAAAAACGAAGATAATGACGCGAACAGATTCTGGGATCCAAAAATAGTAACTCCCTAAATTTTAGAAGTTGCTTCCATTGCATCCCCACTAGTCTTCTGACCATCTTTGCAGACTATGGCTACATCCAAATTTGCAATGTAGCTCAACTGAAAGTGAATTTCCACTGATGACCCCACATGGACTAATCTCTTGAAGATTTGTCCATCTTCACTTTGAACTAGTCTCTTCCAAGCTAGTTCTTCAACACACTTGTCCATATACACTTTCACAAGTCTCTTCCAGACTTGTACTGGACCTTAACTGTCCAATCTTGACTCACTAGACATTCCTGTCCCTTCACATACTGGCCATGCAACTCAGGCGTTTAGATTTCAAAAGGGATCCTTCCAAAAAGAAAAACCAAATAAAATATGTAATAAAGAAATCAACAAAAAGGTAATAGTTGTCACAATCCGGTGACATACTTCCCAACCATCAACCACTTTATGGAGGCTTAGTTTGCAGCAAATTCAGGCCGTCCTACATCAGGTTACACCCTCCTTATAAGCCTTACATCAAATACCTACGTTTTTTAGTTTTCTTTGCTACTAAAAGGCTGCCCAACAGTCACCTATCTGCAGCCACTTACATGGAGAGATCTTCACTGACATTCTCGGGTTTGCTTCTCCAATTGGCTGCCCTACAATCATCTTGACAGCAACCATCATCTCAGAGAGGATTTCTTCATCTCCAACAATTCTTGAGGGCTGTGTTTTACTCCCTCTACTGCTATCCTTCATCTTTCAGTGTCTATCTCTACAATATGTTTTGCTTTGACACATTGCTATGTAACCAACGACGATTGCAAGGATTTCAAGGGGTGGTCTATCACGAGGACGTGAAATTTTATTACTTTGTTTAGTATTCGATTAAAAGATTAATCAAGCATGCACATGTGACTTGCACATGTGAGGTACACATTGATTATTTCACAACGTGGGACCCAGGACCTTGAGATATCACTTTGGTGCCAAACGCAAAAGTTGTAATAAGTTATGCCTGACAAATACTAGGTGGTACCTAGTGTGAGATTTGGGCCTCAACCAATTTATTGGCCACTAACGTCAATAGTAACATTAGAGACTAGGCATTAATTAATTAATTAATATCAATCTAAGGATCAATAACTGCTCAAGGACACTTAAGAGACAAATTGGCCCAGCCAATTTAACTATTACTTTGGTAAAATTAACTTTTTGAGCACTAGAATACTTATCGATTCAATTTGCAGAATTAAAATTTTGAAAATTAATTTAAGATTTAGAAGTGAAAAATGGGATTAGAAGGCTGCCACTTGGCAAAGCTTGCCCATGCAAGTGGGAAAAACGTTTTTAGGAGCTAATGAAAGTCTTTTACAGCCATTGTGAGAGACGAGGCTGTTGGAGAGGGAGAAGAGGGGGCTAACCTGTTCTACAACATTGAAGTCCTACCCAAAAGCTGGAAACAGCTTTTTGAAGGCCTACAGCAGCAAGTGGCAGTCCCAAAAGAGCCGAAACAAGCAAGCGATAGCAGTTGGAAGCTAGTGACAAACAATTTAGGCTCCCAAACTGAAGGTGACTGCAGATTGGACTCTCTTGATCATGGTCGTACTAAATTGGAGATGGTTTTCGTGAAGAAAATCAAAAATTTTCCTCTCTGCAGCATTCTCTCATTCTCCTGCCAATTCTCAGTTTCCCCCGGCATTTTTCAGCAGTTTGAGTCATTAGAGAAAGAGATTTCAATCAATTTCTGCTATAAACCCCAATTTACAGCAAAAATCAAGGCTTCAACAGCTACCTCTGGATGTCTGCTCAAAATTGAAGGCCTAAAACTTGAATTCCAATAGCATTTCAGCTACCCTCCCAGTCTTGATCTCAAGATGATGAGAAGATACCCTAAGCTGTCTAATGGCTACCTACATCTCATGTGGCATATATACATCTAGGTATCCAAGTCTCTTAATGAAACCATCTATTGTAATCCTAATAAACTGATCCTTGTAGTATGACATCTTCGGGGAAGGGGCTGCCACGGTGAAGTCCACATATGTTGTATATACAACTGGTAAAGTTCCTGTCACATGATCAAGTTCCTCTCAGTGTGGGAGAGGTGTATAAAGGGGGAGTCAAGGTCATATTGAAAGGGGACATATACATCCATGTGTGTGTGTGTGTGTGTGTGTGTGTGTGTGTGTGTGTGTGTGTGTGATCCCATTCCCATACAGCCACATACATATGAATATCTTGTTTCATCTTATTAGGTTATGGGGCCACTAGCACAATGGTTTACCTAGAATGCCTTCATCTTCAATTCGGCCTCTGGGGTTCAAAGTCATAGTGCTAAGCTCAAGGGTCTTCTCCATTGATAATTAGATCTCATTCAGCATATTGGCTTATCCCTAGGGAGGATTTAGTTGCCTTCTCCTTTGCCATGACTCTTGTATTCCTCATGTGATTAATATAATTATTCATTATTCAAAAGAGAGAGAGAGAGAGAGAGAGAGAGATTTGTTAACTATGAATACATGTCCATGCAGTCATGAACAAGTGCATCGTAAAGCATGGATATAAAGTATGGCAACCTTTTTGGTCATTGTCGCAGAGAACAAAAATGTTTTTCTCTCCTTTGGGATGTACTTCAAAATCTCATCAATTTCCTTTTCAAAGTCCATGTCCAGTAACCTGTCAGCTTCATCAAGAACCTTCCCAAAAGGAGTGGATTTTAGCACATCTGCTTCTTATATAAGTACAAGCAGGATCACATGAGCTGAATTACACCTACAAAATATTGCAGTGTTCGCAAATTAAATCCTTTGGTATTTGATAGATGGTAAGCCAGTCTTCCTGGAGTTCCAACCTGTCACAAGTAGCACAATTCATCCACTAAACTGCAATGCAAAGGTCTTTATCAAAAGTGAAAGTGTAAGCATTACCAGAATGTGTGGTCTTCTAGCCAATGCTATAGCTTCAGACATTATGTCCACACCTCCGATTACCTGAGAATGTCAAACTATATCCCTCAGCCAAGGCATTGGAATACAAAATGGATATCTAGTGATTAAAATGGATCTCTGATAATTGAAATGCCCAACTAAACATACAACTGCACACTTCACCCCAATGCTGGAACCTAACGCTTCAAAATGTTTGCCAATCTGAATCGCCAGCTCCCTGCATATGTTTATCGTTAACATAAGCAGGCTAAGACATGTTACATTTTCATGAGACAGCAAGCAGAGACATTATTATGTACTTAACCCCCTTCAGTCCTAACTTTATAAAGGGGAAGGTACAACCATGACAAGTATTGAACTTTATACTTAACCTTAAAATAGAGAGTTTGATATCCTTAAACAATTCAAAGTGTTAACGGAACACGAGAGACAGAATGTTGTAACCACCTGCCATCACCACCCATATGCCTTTCCCAACTTTCATCTCCCATTGCCTTCACAAACACTGTCAGCATCAAACAAGGAGAAAACAAAAGCCAAATTTTGAACCTACCACTAGGATGTTACGACTATATATTGGGCAAGGATTGGCCCAAGTGGAATAAAGCCCGAATCCTATGTGACAAACAGAAGTTATCAGATAGGACTTGGAAGGCAACACTGTGAGGGCACAACAAAAAGCTGGAAGGACAAGGGTCCAACTAGCTAGAGTTAGCCGACTTCTTGAAGGGGCTAAGGAAGGGACAACCAATTTACCAGATCAAGCTAAACAAAGCCAGCAAGCCCAAGGAAGATGCATTACCTTCTGGGATCAACAACTTCAATGATGTACTTCTTGAAGAGATAATATACATACCTCCAAACAAAAAAATTTACCTTTAATTATGTACTCCTTGAAGAGATGATACACCTACCTCCAAATAGAGAAGTTGACCATGAGATAGAATCGCTCTAGAGCAAACCCCATCTCCAAATTACCCTACAAGATGTCTATATACTTAAAGCTATTGAGCTCAAGGAATAGTCTTATGTTGCCACCTCAGGAACCCAACACCTTGCCTCCCTTGCCCCTTCAAG
Source organism: Lygodium microphyllum (assembly GCF_053477565.2). NCBI lineage: Eukaryota > Viridiplantae > Streptophyta > Polypodiopsida > Schizaeales > Lygodiaceae > Lygodium > Lygodium microphyllum. Next base: position 261,316 of record NC_141161.1, on the reverse strand, counting down.
AAAAAAAAATCCTAAGCCTTCCTCTCCCTTGCCCCCTCCCTCTTTAATCCAAAAGTCCCCCTTTATCCATCCCCCATCTTTCTCTTTATGTTCAATGACCTCGCCCATCTACTCGTAATCTCCCAATACCCGAACTACCCTCTTTCTTTTCAACATCTCCAACCACAACCATCCCTTCTGCCTAGCAAACCCAACAGCCACACTATCCCCTTTCTCCCTGATATCCTAAACCCTATGCTCGACAAATCCCCACAACCCATCCTAAATCTACTAGCACCACTGTTACTTCCTCACTTCCCAGCCCCATCTCATGCCACAGCTCAGCCCTGTCCCTTTTAGCCCTTGAACCCTTGTTCCTCTCCACAACAATTTTCTAACTTCTCAAAACCCCCCCCCCCCCTCCCGCCCCCGAGGCAAAGACCCTTTTTCCTACTCCCTTTAGTCCACTATCACAGGCTTGCAACAACCTCAAAAGGGAGCTAATGCCAAGATCAATACATGTCTACAGCAACTGCAGGACTTTGACACATTCACCCAACTCTGTGGACTTTCAATATTAAACTCTCTCCTACCTCTTCAAAGCAACACCACAGCTTTAAAGGTGAGGTTGGTTGCTTATAATGTCATTTGCATCCTCAAAAATGACTTACAAGCAGCCTTGAGCAAGGCATGTCTCACTTCTTGAAAGATGGTGCTACCATATCAAGTTACAGAGGCTGGAGCACAAAGATGAGGTTCTTGCATGGAACCTAGTAGACCTAGCATGGAGCACATAGATGAGGTTCTTGCAAGGAACCACCCCTCTCTTGGATCTGGATTGGAGTCCTCTTCCCTGATCTTGGTAGAGTTTTTGTGCCTTGTCTTCAAGAGAAATAGGTCATGTACTTAAAAGACCAGACACATTTACCAATGCCATTCAAAACTTTCCATTCATATTGTCACATTCGATCCTAGGATGGAAAATCTATCACATTTCCCATCTTTAAACACCATCCATAGAGGTAAGGATTTGCAAAGAGTGGAGCATATATATCTTCTCATCCAATGCTTTATATGCAAAGAGGTGGGTCACTTAGCTGCAAAAGTCCAAGGCACATGTAGAGTCAACATTAGAGAACCCAACAGCACAGGGACTGGTCCGCTCCATAGCTGTTGGCCGCTCTTCTCCTTAGTCTCTAGGCATGTGCCTATGTGGAAGCTCTCATCCGCCAACTCACAAATGATTAAGCCCCTCCTGCATTGCCCCAAGAGCCATAAGTGGTAGAGATTTATTCATTCTCTAGACAAGCATTGGTAGGTTACTATTGTATAGTTAGTACTCTCAGGCACAATTGCTCATTCCTATTTACCAGGTTGGAAAGTTCTATGCAATCTACAGGCCATTACCAGCATTTTCAAGCAGTTAAGCAGGCTAGACAGGCCACATAGGGTGCCACATGGTAGCTGTAAACGCCCCGAACAACGTAGTATACTTAACAATTATGATATTCGCTTGTTTTCGAGATTTAATATAAAAGAGAATGAACACTTAAAGCTGAAAATGAAAATTAATCACAAAATTACAGCCATGAAAATGTAAAAGTAATGGAGACAAGATTGAGGGTTGAAGATGGGCAATCCCCTCCCCCAAAGGAATGTATTTCTGCTCAACCCAAGTCCCTTAGGGAAGAGCTCAGTTACAATCAACCTGAGAGTGAGGAGAAGTAATTCTCACTCTCACAAGATCATGCAAAGATGTACAAACACACATGCATTATCTATTATGCAATGATAAGAACTGATTTCTTTACAGTATGAGAGAAGAAAGAGCAGAAATCAGCCTTTCTTCATCGTTGATCAGCAATACATGGATAGGGCTTGCTTCTTGTTGCTAAAATGGAAGAAAGAGCTCGAGAAAGAGGTGTTGTAATGAATTTACAAGCTTGTTGTCCTGTAAAACAGCAGTGATAGAAGAGGGAATATGGAGGAATTTGGTAATGGAGAAGTGGGGGATGATGATGGGGATGGATGGGGCCAGTTCTCGCTATCTGTGGGTGTTGTACATGAGTTTACAGCCAAAAAAAATGATGCTGAATGAAGAAAAACGAGCTCTTATTTATAGGAGAGGGAAGAGCTAGTACAAAAGGGGAAAGTGGAGTAGCACAAGACAAGTGTCCAGCCACATGTCATGAGATGTGACAAGTAGTGGGACACTTGGAAACTTGTGTGACAACTGTCTTGACACTTGTCTCTTCTCTATGGCCTTCCTTTTTAGGTTGAATACTATCAAGAATAGAAACAACCAAATTTAGTAAGCACAGTTAGGGTACAGAATTCACTATTTTTAAAATATCATCCCTATTTTTTAGGACTAGCATTTTTAGGCCAATTCAAGACTCCTAAAATTTAGGGACCTCCTAAAATTTAGGGACCCCCCAATATGGGTGTCATATGAAAGCTTTTTCCGTGTACATCGCAAAAACGGTATCAGAATCTTCATATGACTTTCATATGCAAAGAAATGTGCATTTCAAGCTTTCAGCCCACACATGCACATTGTACAAGCATTTCATGATCATGCCATCTTGTTGATTGTAACTGTCTGTTCTGGAGGATCTAGCCCACACTTCAAGGCATCAATCCTTTCTGTGTGCGAGTCTAACCCTGATATGCGTGAGTTCTGGTCACAGGCGCCCAATCGGCCATATAGGTGGAAGTGTGAACTATCTTTTCTCTAAATCACCTCGTGGGTCCACCATAACCTGTGACCACTCATCAGTGGCCAGCTCCAATGCACTTTTCTTTATATCTAATTATTGCAAAGGAAACAAATTTAATAAATCATTATATAGACAAATTAATGAAAAAGGATATAAATTCTGTTTCTATAGAGTTGTGACAGCCCTCTCGCTTTTATTCAGCTGTCCTCAGCTGAAAAGCTTCTTGATATGGCTAAAGAATGTCTGGGTAATCCTTCATGAATTTTTCATCTACCCACTGTGCATCTGCTGTGGGTAGATTCTTGAATTTTAGTAAGAATTTTCGTGTCACAAGGCCACTTCTCGCGGTTTGATCCTTCTGAAACAAAATCTGTTCAGGTTCCAAGAGTTGCTCTGTTTCTTCAACTTCTGGGGGATCTTCAGTAATGGGTTCCTTTGGTTTTGGTCCTATGTAAGGTTTTAGCAAACTTACATGAAAAGCATTGTGTATTTTCCAATGAGCAGGAAGCTCAAGTCGATAAGAAACTTCATTTATTTTCTCAATCACTTTGAAGGGTCCAAAGTATCTACTGGAGAGCTTTGGAAAAGATGAATTTTGTCTTCGTCGTTTATCTGCTTGCTTCTTTTGTCGCTCTTGGGCAACTTTGATAGTGGCTCGAACTCGATCCATTGCTGTTTTTAAATCTGAAGCAAACTCATCAACAGCAAAAATCTTATCTATAGTGCGAATAATTGGAGGAGGAATCACTTTACCCTGTACTATTTCATTTGGAGCTTTCCCTGTGGATGAGTGCACTGTATTGTTGTAAGCAAACTCCAATAATGGAAGATATTTCTCCCATTGTGACTTATGTTCACTAACATAAGCTTTCAACATATCCAAAAGATTGAGATTCGTCACCTCTGTTTGGCCGTCAGTTTGAGGATGAAAAGCTGAGGAGAACTTTAAAGTGGTTCCCAAATTCCCAAATAAAGCATGCCAAAAGTTACTTGTGAATTTGGACTCTCTATCTGAAATGATCTCAGAAGGCATACCATGTAATCTGAAGATATGTTGAATGAAAAGTCTTGCAGCTTGTGCGGATTTCAATGTTTTATGACATGGAATAAAATGTGATTGCTTGCTGAATCGATCAATTATGACCCAAATCATATCATGACCTTGAGGTGTTCTTGGAATACCTGAGATGAAATTCATTGTGATAGATTCCCATGGATCTTTGGGCATTGGAAGAGGTTGCAACAATCCTGGAGTCTTCTGCCTATCATACTTGGATTTTTGGCATACTAGACAAGCCTCAATGAAGTTATGTGTCTCTCTTCGTAATGTTGGCCAATAAAAGTAGCGCTCAATTGCGCTTAGAGTGGCTGCCCTCCCTCTATGCCCTGCATAAGGGGGTTCATGACTTTCTTTAAGCACCTTTTGTCGAACAGGAAGAGTGACACAAAGGCGATTGTTCATGAGAAGGTAACCGTCTTTGATGAAATAATCTAGATGAGAACCTCCTTGCTGTAAATTTGACCAAATTGCTGCAAAATCAGTATTTTCATCATAAGTATTCTTCATCGTTTGAAAATCTTCATGATGAGCCACTGTAATAGTTGCAATGCGAGGCACTCTAGAAAGTGCATCAGCAACTACATTTTGTTTCCCTGGAGTGTACATAATTTGAAAATGAAACATAGACAAGAAATTTTCCCATCTTGCATGTTTCTCCTGCAAATGCTTTTGAGTCTTGAAATACTTCAAGCTCTGATGATCAGTTTTAATGAGGAATTCATTGCCTAAAAGATAATGTTTCCATATCTTCAAAGCATGAACCACTCCTACGAGCTCCTTTTCATATATCTCATACCTTTTCTCCACATCATTTAGACGGCGGCTTTCAAAGGCTACGGCATGGCCTTCTTGATTTAGCACTGCACCAATACAATCACCGCAAGCATCTGCTTCCACCACAAATGGTTTTACCAAATCTTGAATGATAAGAACAGGTCCAGAAGTAAGAGCTGTTTTCAGCCTTGTGAAGGCTACCTTCTCTTTTTCCTTCCATTGAAAAGAGGTCTTCTTCTTTGTAAGATCATGAAGTGGAGAAGCCATATGTGCAAAATGCTTGATGAAGCGGCGGTAATAAGAGCATAAGCCAAGAAACGATCGCACCTCGTGTACATCATGAAGATGAGGCCATTCTTGGATTATCTTGATCTTTTCAGGATCCATCTGAATCCCTTCAGAAGAGATGACATGTCCAAGGTAATTTATTTTATGCATGAAAAATTCACTCTTTTTACCATTTACCAAGAGTTGATTTTGTTGAAGTAATTGTAGAACAATCTCCAAGTGTTGATGATGCTCCTCTTCATTCTTGCTAAAGACAAGAATATCATCAAAGAAAGTACCGACATATTGTCGATGCTCTCTAAAGATGCGCTCCATCATTCGATTAAAGGTGGCTGGTGCATTGGTTAATCCGAAAGGAACCACCAAGAATTCATAAAGACCGTATGAAGTGCGGAAAGCAGTTTTGTGTACATCTTGTGGTATTACCCTAATTTGATGATAACCACTCTTTAGATCAATGCGGCTAAAAACCTTTGAGCCTCCTAGACGATCCAAAATGTCGTCAATTCTGGGAATAGGAAACCAATTTTTCACAGTGATTTTGTTGAGGGCTCGATAATCAATGCACATCCTGAATGTGCCATCTTTCTTTTGAACAAGAAGAACCGGTGAACAAAATGGTGAGCTACTTGGCCTAATTAGCCCACGGTTGAGTAGGTCTTCGACTTGCTTTCTGATTTCTTCTTGTTGAGGACGGCTCACAGGGTATGGTGCTATATTAGGAGGAGAACTGCCCGGAATAATATCAATATGATGGTCTTCTGGCCTTTCTGGGGGAAGCTGATAAGGAAGATCTTCCGAAAAACAATCTTTATACTTTTCCAAGAGCTGAAGTCGCTCTTGGTTTTCAGCATTCATATTATCTTTTACATCAGTGACATAAAGCAAACATTGAACACAATCCTTAATTGCTCTAGAGACTTGCATATGGCTTACCATAGGTATGGTGTCTCCAGAAACTCCAGCTTGGATCTCGTACTTCTTGCCTTTGTTAGTGAGTTCTACCTTCTTTTTCTGAGAGAAGATGGTTGAATCTGTCAGAGTGCAGCGGTGCGGAAGCGTAGGACTGAGAGAGAGAGAACGCAGAGAGAGAAGGGAGAGAAAGAGACAGTGGACGATGAAGATCTGCTGTATATAGAATGCTGAATACAAAGATATACACGGGCGCAGTGCGCTGGACTGCGTGTCTCCACCTCGACGATGCGACCTGCTGTCCACCTCGAAGTCTGCTGCAGTCTGCACTGTCTGCTATCTGAAATCTGTGAACAGAGACAGAAACTGCGCGTCACCGGTCTGTAATCTGCGTCAGAGAAGAGTGTGCAGACTACTGAAAGTGTCGACTATAAATAGTCGAAATCTGCCAGGAAATAGGGCGCCAAAAATAGGTCGCAGCTAGGAAATAAGTCGGCTACATTAAATGCAGCCGACTGGGCTGCAGGCAGTCGGACTGCCACGTGGCAGTCCGACTGCACAGTCCGACTGTGCAGCTGCCCTCCAAACAGGCTATGATCTCTAACACCCCCTCTCAGAGCCTGGACAGGGCAGAAGCCTGAGGGATCTGGAATGTCTCCGAAGTAGAGCCTGAGGAAGCGCCTTCGTAAACAAATCCGCAAGATTGTCCTCCGTCTTGCAATACTCCACAGTGATGGTCTCATCCAGAAGCTTTTCTCGGATGAAGTGGTACTGAATCTCAATGTGCTTCGTCCGGGCATGAAAAATAGGGTTCCTTGCCAAGGCAATGCAACTTTCATTGTCACATCGCAGCAATGTAGGACGAGTCTAGGGGCACCCAAGCTCCTCCAACAATCTCCGAAGCCACACAACCTCGCATGTGGTGGAAGACACGGCCCGATACTCCGCCTCAGTAGACGAAAGGGCTACCGTGGGCTGCTTCTTGATACTCCATAAAATAACACCTGCACCCAAAGTAAAGCAGTAACCTATAGTAGACCGCCTGTGGTCCACGTCACCGGCCCAATCCGAGTCGCTCCAACCTGCAAGTACAAGATCTGACCCATCTGTCCCTGCGGGGTAATGAATCCCTAAATCAGACGTCCCCCTCAGATACCGAAGTATCCTCTGAGCAGCCTGCCAATCCACCGTCTTAGGTTCACTCATGAACCCTGCCAAGAGCCCAACAGCAAAACATAGATCAACCCTCGTGTTGAGAAGCCAAATCAAGGACCCAATCAACACGCGAGGGTCGCAACTGGGCAACACCATCTGATGAAGGAGTCATGTGCCGTGAGGCACCACTATCAACAATCCACTCTCGAGCTTGGGGGGCCGTCATCGCAGCATCAGAAGCATTCGGTGAAGCGTCCTCAATGACAGCTAGATGAAGAAATGCAGCTGATGAGGGTACAGCCACTGCTCCAGAATCCTTGGTTTCCTTCTTCTTGGTGTCCTTCGTGTCTGTGTCAGGGCAATCCTTCTTCCAATGGCCAGTCTTGCCATAAATATGGCATGTAGAGTCTTTGTCCTTGTCCTTCTCCTTGTCCTTCTTGGACTTGTTATCCCCCTTCTTCTTCTTTTGGTCCTTCCCCTTCTTCTGAGAGGCTTGACCTGTCAGCGCCTCCGTCTTGGAAGCATTCTGTCCCTTTAACTGTTCCTCTTGGTCCAAGACCATAGGAACCAACTCTTCCCACCGAAGAGTAGACTCTCGCCCAGAAGCAATGAGGGCAGAGTAAAATGTACCGAATCGTGGCGGCAACTGGGACAGTAGTGTGATCGCCATGTCTTCGGAGGAAATCGGCTTCCCCGCATTTTGAACCTGCATCTGTAGCTGCCTTAGCTTGTTAATGTGCTCCCGTAGCGAAGAAGACTTATTTACGGACAAGGTCCGCATCTGTACCTCCAAAGAAACCCTCTTCATTAGGGTCATCCGATTGTACATTTGATCAAGCTCCAGCCATATCTCCCGAGCCACCGTCAGGTGCTCGATGTGAGCGATCACGGCTGTAGTGCATGATAGAAAGAGAAAGGATCGAATCCTGGCATTCAGTTTGTCCCAATGAGACTGGGCCTTGGACAACTCCGCACGAGCTTCGGAAGAGAGTTTGGACTCATCTCTTACCGAGGGCCGCTCAATCTCCTCCTGTACCAACTCCGCCAAATCATAGGACTCAAGAATGGCCAACATCATAACGCGCCAAATGCGGTAGTTGTCGCCGTCGAGCTTCTGATCTGTAGGAAGAGCCGGTAAGACAGGCACCTTCCGGTCCATAATCGCCTGGAACTCCAAGTCAATCTCTGTAGACATCTTCACCTGCAATGCCTTCACAAACGCAAAAGCAGCCCCCTCTGACTGGGAAAACTCAGCCTGCTAAGGCTCTTCCGCGTCCTGAACCTTCTTCACCCGCTGGAGGCGATGAAAAAAAAAGCAAAACCTGCACTTGTAGGCTGAAAACTCAAACTTCCTCCGCGTCAAACAGCAGTAAACAGCAGCAAATCCACCACCTGTACTCCTTTCCTGTGCGCCCACACTCGTTTCAGCCTTGTTCCAAGGCGCAGCCCTCCTGTCTGCCCTTAAACGCAAAAAACGCAAATTTGTGTCGCGATGGAAACTCCTCTTCAGGTAGATTCTGCGCTCAGTCAGCCCTCAAACACTGCTCTGATACCATGTCAGAGTGCAGCGGTGCGGAAGCATAGGACTGAGAGAGAGAGAACGCAGAGAGAGAAGGGAGAGAAAGAGACAGTGGACGATGAAGATCTGCTGTATATAGAATGCTGAATACAAAGATATACACGGGCGCAGTGCGCTGGACTGCGTGTCTCCACCTCGACGATGCGACCTGCTGTCCACCTCGAAGTCTGCTGCAGTCTGCACTGTCTGCTGTCTGAAATCTGTGAACAGAGACAGAAACTGCGCGTCACCGGTCTGTAATCTGCGTCAGAGAAGAGTGTGCAGACTGCTGAAACTGTCGACTATAAATAGTCGAAATCTGCCAGGAAATAGGGCGCCAGAAATAGGCCGCAGCCAGGAAATAAGTCGGCTGCATTAAATGCAGCCGACTGGGCTGCAGGCAGTCGGACAGTCCGACTGTGCAGCTGCCCTCCAAACAGGCTATGATCTCTAACAGAATCTACTCTATGATTCCAGGGCATGCCAAGAATCACATCACAACCATCAAGGTCTCCACTACAGAAGGTATCTTCGTCACTGTAGCCTTGAATTTGAAACTTGAGCTTGCCAATGTAGGGTGTCACAGTCTTCACTGTGTCACCTTCATCGGCATTTAAAGCTTGGCAACTTCTACCGGAGTGTCCATCTCTTCACTCTTTAATCCAAGCTCGTTAGCTAATTGCAAGGAAATGACATTTTCATTCGCCCCAAGATCTATCAAGAATAGTGCTTGCTTACCTTGCAATTGTCCCCAAGCTTTTAATATTTGCGCATCTCTGGCGTGTGAGTTGTGTTTGCAACTACATCACTGATAGCATTGATTTTCACTGGCGACTTAGGCTTGTTGTCAGAAACCTTGCTTTGTCCTTTGTTTGGACATTGCTTCGCTATGTGGCCTATTTGTCCACATTTAAAGCACTTCTCTTCTTTCATGAAGCGCTGTTTTTCTTCTTTGGAAAGTTGCTTTGCTTGTGGATATAGATTGGAGCGAAATTGAGGAGCATTAGGAGGTGCATACGGCTTCATCTTCTTTTGATTTAATGACTGCTTTTGCCGCTGTTTTTGTCCTTCATTTGGGGCTGAATACTCCTCATCATCAGCTACTCTCTTCTTATCATTCTTTTGGAATGATTTGTTGCCATTGTGCTCCATTTTCCATGTCTCAGCATGGTCAATAAGTTCCCTGAGACTAGAACAATGATAATGATTAAGAGCAATACGAAGTTTAAAATGCAAACCTCCTTGAAACTTCCTAAGCTTTTCCGAACTGCTGATCTTCTTGAAATGTTAGACCTTCAAAAGTTACTCCCAAAATCTCTTGGTATAGTCACCAAGTGACTCATTTTTCCTTTGCCAAAGCCGATCCCATTCCATTTTTACATCTCTTTTAAAATGAACAGGAAGAAATTGGCTTTGTATCATGCGAACAAAGGACCGCCATGATTTTGGAGCAGCATGATCATATTCCAATCCCGTCCACCAAGTATGGGCTAAGTCGGTCAAATGTAAAGCTGCAAACTTAATCTTTTCTTTTTCTTTATACTTGTCACGACCATACAAAATTTGAAATTGACGAATAAACTTCAGAAGAAGATCAGGATTTCAGGAACCATCATACATACTGAACTTGATCTTCTTCTCAAGTTGAGATAGTGACTTAGTCTTCTTCTTCTTCTTATGCCTTCGTCCATGCCCGGATCTTGAGGTTGAAGATGATGAAGTGCTTGATGGGGATGAAGATGGAGACGAGGGTAAAGAATGTCAACGCCTTTAACGATGATGAGGTCTTCCACGAGAAGGGTGTGACTCTTTGTCACTAGAAGAGGGTCCATCAAAGTAGGCGCCAGATGACTTCGAAGAAGAGGATGAGCTTCGACGCGATCTCTTTCTTTATCTTGAAGTAGAATGGGACTGCCTCTTAGAAGTAGTTGGACTTCTTGATCAGCTCCTTTCATTGGTATGGCTTTGTCTCCCTGAAGCAGATGGGCTTCTTTCCTTGAATTCTTTGGGATTCTCAACTTTTTCTAGTTTGAGAAGTTGCTCACGAATTTGCTGATTCTCCTCTCTAAGACTTTGAATGGCTTGAAGGATAGCACTCGACTGATCCATTGAGACTCTAAGAAAAATATGTTGAAGCACTCAATGCAAGGGCTGAAAACAAACAAACTTATAATTGTAAGCACTACCAGTGTTGGGGTGAGGACCGAGCCAAAGCTCTGATACCACTGTAAACGCCCCGAACAACGTAGTATGCTTAACAATTATGATATTCGCTTGTTTTCGAGATTTAATATAAAAGAGAATGAACACTTAAAGCTGAAAATGAAAATTACTCACAAAATTACAGCCATGAAAATGTAAAAGTAATGGAGACAAGATTGAGGGTTGAAGATGGGCAACCCCCCCCCCAAAGGAATGTATTTCTGCTCAACCCAAGTCCCTTAGGGAAGAGCTCAATTACAATCAACCTGAGAGTGAGAAGAAGTAATTCTCACTCTCACAAGATCATGCAAAGATGTACAAACACACATGCATTATCTATTATGCAATGATAAGAACTGATTTCTTTACAGTATGAGAGAAGAAAAAGGGAAATTCAGCCTTTCTCCATCGTTGATCAGCAGTACATGGATAGGGCTTGCTTCTTGTAGCTAAAATGGAAGAAAGAGCTCAAGAAGGAGGTGCTGTAATGAATTTACAGGCTTGCTGTCCTATAAAACAGCAGTGATAGAAGAGGGAATATGGAGGAATTTGATAATGGAGAAGTGGGGGATGATGATGGGGATGGATGGGGCCAGTTTCTGGCTATCTGTGCATGCTGTACATGAGTTTACAACAAAAAAAAATGATGCTGAATGAAGAAAAACGAGCTCTTATTTATAGGAGAGGGAAGAGCTAGTACAAAAGGGGAAAGTGGAGTAGCACAAGACAAGTGTCCAGCCACATGTCATGAGATGTGACAAGTGGTGGGACACTTGGAAACTTGTGTGACAACTGTCTTGACACTTGTCTCTTCTCTATGGCCTTCCTTTTTGGGCTGAATACTATCAAGAATAGAAACAACCAAATTTAGTAAGCACAATCAGGTACAGAATTTACTATTTTTAGAATATCATCCCTATTTTTTAGGACTAGCATTTTTAGGCTAATTCGAGACTCCTAAAATTTAGGAACCTCCTAAAATTTAGGGATCCCCCAATATGGGTGTCATATGAAAGCTTTTTTCGTGTACATCGCAAAAACGGTATCAGAATCTTCATATGACTTTCCTATGAAAAGAAATGTGCATTTCAAGCTTTCAGCCCACACATGCACATTGTACAAGCATTTCATGATCATGCCATCTTGTTGATTGTAACTGTCTGTTCTGGCGGATCTAGCCCACACTTCAAGGCATCAATCCTTTCTGTGTGCGAGTCTAACCCTGATATGCGTGAGTTCTAGTCACAGGCGCCCAATCGGCCATATAGGTGGAAGTGTGAACTATCTTTTCTCTAACCCACCGCGTGGGTCCACCATAACCTGTGACCACTCATCAGTAGCCAGCTCCAATGCACTTTTCTTTATATCTAATTAGTGCAAATGAAACAAATTTAATAAATCATTATATAGACAAATTAATGAAAAAGGATACAAATTCTGTTTCTATAGAGTTGTGACAGCAGCTCACATTTATTGTACAGCATTTTAGCATTATTTTATTCAACAATTGTACCTGTGCAGCAATCGGTTAATTTCTTGCTGGTCAACCTAACTATTTTATTGCTTTTATTCATGCCTATTTATAGGCAGCCTGTCTCAGCAATTCTTCACCTATCATTTCAGGTGGAGAGAGAGATCAGCTCACAAAGATACTTCGACAGCCCGTGTATACATCTACCTTCTTCATTTTAGCATTCATCTACCACAGAGTTTTGCGTTCTATTCTCTCTTTTCTCTCTTCCTCTTCTCTCATGTTCATTTTCTTGTCAAAGTGCAGCGATGCGGAAGCGTAGGACAAAGACTGAGAGAGAGTGAACACAGAGAGAAGAGAGAGAAAGAAAAGGAGATAGTGTATACGCAGAAAATCTGCGGTGTAGTATGATGTATAAGAGTGTAGAAATACCCAAGGGGACAGAGGAAATATCTGCGTATGTCTCCAACTTGATGACCTCGATCTCCGTCAGCCCGAGCACAGTCTATCTCAGCCAACAGATCTCAAGATCAGAATATGATCACAATGTGTTGAGGGACTCCTATATAAAGCAGAAAAGAAAAGGTCAAAAAAGACCAGGTCGGCTGACATAAATCTGTCCGACTACTGCAAATTGTGCCACCTGGCACACTGTCCGACCTGCTGACGTGGCATCCTCTGCGACTGCACTCTGGCTGTACTGCTCAGGATAAGAAATCCCTAAGTCAGAAGTCCCCCTCAAATACCGAAGAATCCTCAAGGCAGCCTGCCAATGCACCTATTTGGGTTCAGTCATGAACCCTACCAAAAGACCCACAGCAAAACAAAGATCAACACAAGTGTTGAGAAGCCAAATCAAGGATCCAATCAACTGACAGTAGCGTGACGCATCCATCACAGTAGAATCTGAGTGTGAAGTGGCCTTCCAATTCGGATCCATAGGAATAGTAATGGGCCGACAAGTCTCCATCTCAAAAGTCACCAAGAGCTCCTGAATGTACCTCTGCTGAGAGATGAAAATCCCCCTCTAAGACTGATAAATCTCATGACCCAAGAAAAAATGAAGAAGCCCCAAATCCGTCATCTCGAATGCCTGATGTAAAGCTGTCTTGGTCTCTTGGACCTTCTGTGCATGATCCCTTGTCAAAATCAAATCATCAACATATAACACAAACAACACATGACCAACCTCGAAAGTGTGCACATAAAGCTGCGGATCAACCTTGGAGAGCCAATATCCCAGCTTTGACTAAAGAAACGAGTCAATCTTCTCGTTCCATGCACGCACAGCCTGCTCGAGGCCATACAAGGCCTTCTTCAACCTGTAAACTTTCCCATCTGAGGATCCAAAGCCAGGAGGCTGCTCAACATAGATCTCCTCCTGCAAGTCACCATTCAGAAAGGCCGACTTCACATCCAGCTAATAGACAGGCCATCTCCTATGACCAGCCAAGGCAAGAACAGCTCGAATAGTCGCCATACGAGTAGTGGGGGCAAAAGTATCATGGAAATCAATGTCTGGGCGCTATGCAAAACCTTTAGCAACAAGGTGAGCCTTGTGCTTGTCCAAAGAACCATCGCTAAGGTACTTCGTCTTGAAGACCCACTTGACACCAATCACCTTCTTGTGAGAGGGACGAGGCACAAGAGACCAAGTGCCATTCCTTTCAATAGCCTCCAACTTGGCTCCCATGGCCTTCCGCCAATGATCAGACTGCAAAGCCTCCTTCACTGAAGTGGGTTCACGATCCTGCATAACACCGGTCAGCAAACAATAGTTGGAGCAAACAAGCTCCGAAAAATATGCATGGGTCCTCCGTGACCTCCGCGGTCCATCCTGCGGTTCCCACTCCTCAAGGACCCCCTTGATCCTTGAATCTCGGAGTGTGTCACGGGCCCAACAAGGAGGAGGAGAAACCTCTTCTCATTGCTCTCCATCTGCTGAAGACTCGGGTACATCCACCGGCGGAAGCTCCTCGAGGATTGATGGTAGAAGAGAAGACTCTCAATCAAAAGAAGAATCTCCATCAAGAGGCTCTGTGTGACATTAATGTGACATTAAAAGTGATATTTAATGTCACATTAAGGTCATAAATATGGAATGTGACATTAAAAGTGACATTTAATGTCACATTAAGGTAAATCTAGGGGAACATGCACGAGAATGACCGTCCGGGCTCTTGGGCGCCCGAACGGGGTTAAGGGGAGCCTAGAGAGTAAGAGAGTCCAGGAATAGTAGGACTCCAGGAAGTTGACGGCTGGCAAAGGAATCCGGGTAGAGGGCCAGCACTCATCTAGGCGTGGTTGGGAGGAGGACACTCGTGCTTTTCATCGTTTTGGTGGATCTGACTCTCCGCCATCTATCATTGGTATCAGAGCATATGGTTCAATGTCTCAGATCGTTAATCGTTCGTCAAATTGTCAGAAATCCGTCAGGTTGTCAGTCGCCAGTCAGGCCGTCAGTCTTTTGTAAAGTCGCGTGAGTACCAGGCGACGGGCCGTGAAGAAAAACGAAAGGGAGAAGCGCCAGGTCACATCGCGTGAGTACCAGGCGCCGTGAAAACGCGACGGGCCGTGAAGGAAAACAAAAGGGGAGAAGCGCCACGTCACATTAATGTGACACCCTACGTTACGGGCAGAGAAAAGATAAAACGTGGGGTCGCGTGGAACCAGACCAGACGTGGGGTCATGAGAAAACGTGACTCTGTCACGATTGCTGTTGACGGGTAACTGCGACTGCTCCTGAGACGGATATGACTGCGACTGCTGTGAGAGGGACAGAAGAATGTCATATACGACTGAAGTCAGGAAATTGAATTTCCAGCATGATTACTTCACTGTTCTAATCCGGGAAGATACAATCTGTTTCTTACTCTTCGAGTTTCTTTCCGAATCAACAGCCACTATCTGCCATTAAAAATTAGGGAAGTACTTTACTTGTATGCAAATTTCTTATTTTTGCTTTCCAATTCCAGTGTATTAATGGCAGAAAAAGGGAAAGAAAGGGTAATGGAAAGTTCTAGTTCTGGGGATCAACCTATGGTAGATCCCCATGAACCAGACATACAAGAAGAACAATGGAAAGAATTTTTTGCCACGCGAGAGCAATTCGATGATCTTACTGCTCGTGTGCAAACTCAGGGGGTTCAAATGGAATTTTTAACCCAAACACTTACTGAAATAAAATCTCAATTAACTTTATTGTTGGAAAGAGATAAAAATAAGATAGAAACCTCGGATGTCCCATCTTCATCGAAAGATTTAGATGTGACTATGCGAGATCCTAAGGAACCCCAAACTTACCATAAATTGAGGGATAATCCAGTTTTAAAGGATATGAAACCACCTCAATTTTACGGGGAGGAAAAAGATAGGAATAAAGACACAATCTTTAATTTCCTCCAAAAATGGGAAGATTTACATAAATTGAAAAATACCCCACCACATCTCCAAGCACTGGAGGCTAGTTTAACTTTGGGGCCCAAAGCATATAAGTGGTGGCGAACTTTAAAGGAGGCGAATAAAATACCTGAAACTTGGGCTCAATTTGAATCCGTCTTTTTGAAAGAATTTCTTCCTGAAAATAAAATGGAAAGAAATTGGGAAGATTGGGATTATGTCAGACAAAAGGGACGACCCCTACTGACATACCTGGAGGAATATCGTGAGATAATCCTCAAACTGGAAGGAATTGATGAATTCCAAAAAACAAGAGGATTCATTAGGGGACTGGATAAAGCCTGTAAAAAGGAAGTAAAACGGAGTTTACCTAAGACGCTCGAAGAGGCAATTAAATTTGCATTAATTTATGAAGATAGTACGCGTCCAAGTACACTCACTAGTCTCACTGATACGGAGCCCAAGTCTAAGGAATTGGAAACCTCAAAATTTGTGGGCAAATTTAAAAGGAAAATGCCATTTTTCAAGGGTAAAAAACAACGTTTTGAAAAGAAACCATATATGAGGCCAAAGTTAAGTCCTGATGACTTTGATAAGGCCAAAAAAGAAAAATTGTGTTTTAATTGCCTATCCCCTAACCATGCTGCTTGGAATTGCCCTCAAAAGAAAAAGGGGGAAGACAAAGGAAAGGATAAGGACAAGGGCAAGGGAAAAGAAAAACAAATCCATGTAGTGCAGACCTTAGAATTAAAGGGCCATAAAAAGTATAAATCTTTAGAGCTCTTGCACATGGATGTACAACATAAGTGTTGTATGTCAACTTCTATGTGGCAGCCTACTTTTGTGTGAGAGTGCGCAACGGAAGAGGAAATACGAACACGGAGGAGAGGAGAGAAAGCAGAGAATGAAGGAAGAGAAATCTGCACTGACTGAAATGAATGCTGAATACACTGAAATGGACTGATCAGTCCCTGCACGCAGCCCGAAGCGTCAGTAAGGGAATCAGATCAGGCTGATGACGATGGCAGCACCAAAGACGGAGGAAGATGACGGAGTCGGAGTGTGCACCTGCCAAGGAAGGAGGGAAGTTGATAATACAACTGACTGCCAAGTGGGAAATGGCTATAAATAGCCAAAAAACCCACAAACTGGCTGACCTGAAATTTGAGGCCATAAATATGTCCGACCAGCATTTAATGCTGATCCGACCAGCATTTAATGCTGGTAAAAATGCCAAGAATGCTCAGAAAAATCCCGGAAAGGGTGGACAATGTCCGGCAGGTGAGGCAAGCTGATGAATGCAGAAACTGCCCCGGGAAATGCACAACTGAGTGCTCTAGAATGAGCTACCTCCTCCGTCAAAACAAGTGATAAACAAGTCAGAGCTCCTAATGTCCTCGTCTGACTCAGACTGAGGCTCACAGGCAGGAGATGACAAGGCATGACAAACATGACTGCTAACACCCCCTCTCAGATCCTGGATGTGGCTGAAGGCCAAGGGAGAAACGGATCCTGGGGTGGCAAGAGGAATGCCAAGGTCGATGAAGTCCGTCAATGTAGACTGCTGCTGAAGGAGCTCCTCACGATCCTGGGAATCCCCCTCTAAAACACTAGGGGCCAGGGAATCCACAGCCACATCACCGAGATCGTCCCCCTCTGAAAGGGATGGGAGGTACGAGGGAACCACCGGAGGAGAGGGTGGGGGATGGGAAGGAACCTGTGGAATAGAATGTGCACAAGCGGGAACAGGTGTAGCAATAGACTGCCTCGGAGGACCCTGCATCAAAGAAGGGGAATGGAGCCTGTAAAGCCCGCTCTCCTGCCAACCTGTAGATAAGACAGCTCCTGTAAGAGAATCCTCAATAACAACGGCATGCTCGGTGAAGACCACTCGTGTGCCAAGCCTCGTAAGGCCATAAACTGAGAGGAGGGGAAGGCCCAAATCCGGAACATGTAGGGCCTGTGAAAAGGAGCTCGAAGGTCGGTCGGTAAACAAAGGCAATGTGCCAACACCACTAATAGGCACCGATAAAATGTCACCAACAGTGACTGAACCCTCTGATGGATGGAGATCCTGTAACAAATCACCTCGGGGAGTCATATGACTCGAAGCACCACTGTCCACTAACCAAGGCTGCGCAGAAGACACTGCAGCCACGGAAGAAGGATCCTCCTCCAAAGCATGGATATGAAGGAACACTGACTCATGGATAACAGCTGGTGTAGAGGTAGAAGAAGGCTCCGATGTAGATCCACCCTTCGCTCCCGGACGAAGGTGAGGGTACTTCTTCCAACATTTCTCATCGGGATGTGTCCCTTTCCCACAGTGTGGGCACTTCGGTCTCTCTGAATCTGAGTCAGAGCCTGAAGAACTGTCCTTCTTCTTAGCCTTTGACTTCTTCTTCTTCTGTCCTCCCGAACCTGCAATAAAGGCTCTAGTGGAGTCGGATCCACTAGCACTGACCTCTCTGAGTCGCTCGTCATGCTCCAAGACAAGCGGGGATAGCTCCTCCCATAGAAGCTTCTCACGGGTCCTCGATGTAAGAAGGCTGGTGTAGAAGACATCAAACCGAGGCGATGGCAGCTGAGTCAAAAGAATCATGGCCATATCTTCAGAAGATATCGTCCGACCGAGGGATGCAAGCTCATCCCTCATATCCTGTAATCTGTTGATGTGGTCCTTCATGGAAGGACTATCATCAATAGCGAGCATCCGCAACTTCTTTTCAAGAGATATCCGGTGGGCAAACGTCTTCTGTTGATAGAGAGACGCGAGCTTTCTCCACACGTCTGCTGCAGTCTTCAACCTGTGAACATGAACAAGGACAGAATCCTGCAAACTCAGAAAGAGGAAAGATCTGGCTCTAGAATTAAGCCGATCCCATAAGGCTGCACGATCCATAGATGTCCCATCTGCGGGATCCACCTTAGGCCGGGGAATAGGAACAGAAACAAGCTCCCAAAGATCGAAGGAGTCCAAGATACACTCCACCTTGCAGGACCATAGAGAAAAGTTGGAGCCATCCAACCGGTCCTCTTTGGGCAGCTGAGGAAGTACGGGTACCTGTACAGGGGGTACCAAAGGCTGCATCTTCGGCCCACTGGAAGGGGATCGCCGAGATACATGAATAGAAGGGGGACGGGAAAGAGGAATAGACTCCGGACGACGGTCCTCGTGATAGAAATCACGCCTCCGTTCAGATGAATGTCGAGACAAAAGCTCATCATCTGAGCCATCAAAACCTGTAGACTGATGAGAAGACATCTTCCAATCTGCAAACACCAAAACACAACAAGGGAAGGTTGCCGGTGCCGAAACACAAACACCAGAAGCTCCTGAGCTGGCCGCCTTGCACAGAACGCAAGGATGATGTCAAACGCAAATGCTGACGATGCAATCACCACAGAAAAACAGCCGCCTGCCTGAAAACGCAGCCTGGGAATAAGTCGCCAGCAGGAAAAGAGCCGCCGGACGAGGGAACAACAGCCAGAACAGCAAGGCGCAGGCTGGAAGGGTGTCGCCCAGCTGGAGAAGGGCCGCCCAAGCTGAAAACGCAGGCAGAAAGAGGGTGATGATGACGTGGCAGCCACTGGAGAAGGCGCCAGCAGCAAACGCAAATTTGTGGACACCAAAACAGGCCGCCCTGATCAAGGAGATGGTGCAGAGGATGACGCCTCAGCTGTTGGAGACGTCTTGACCAGCAAACACAGAGTTGTGGGTGTTCTCCCGCGTAAAACTCAGCTCCATGTACTCTCAGTTTGGCGATGATACCATGTGAGAGTGCGCAACGGAAGAGGAAATACGAACACGGAGGAGAGGAGAGAAAGCAGAGAATGAAGGAAGAGAAATCTGCACTGACTGAAATGAATGCTGAATACACTGAAATGGACTGATCAGTCCCTGCACGCAGCCCGAAGCGTCAGTAAGGGAATCAGATCAGGCTGATGACGATGGCAGCACCAAAGACGGAGGAAGATGACGGAGTCGGAGTGTGCACCTACCAAGGAAGGAGGGAAGTTGATAATACAACTGACTGCCAAGTGGGAAATGGCTATAAATAGCCAAAAAACCCACAAACTGGCCGACCTGAAATTTGAGGCCATAAATATGTCCGACCAGCATTTAATGCTGATCCGACCAGCATTTAATGCTGGTAAAAATGCCAAGAATGCTCAGAAAAATCCCGGAAAGGGTGGACAATGTCCGGCAGGTGAGGCAAGCTGATGAATGCAGAAACTGCCCCGGGAAATGCACAACTGAGTGCTCTAGAATGAGCTACCTCCTCCGTCAAAACAAGTGATAGACAAGTCAGAGCTCCTAATGTCCTCGTCTGACTCAGACTGAGGCTCACAGGCAGGAGATGACAAGGCATGACAAACATGACTGCTAACATTTTGGGCCACATGATTTACTTAGAGTACATGGATTGATAGCTGGAAAACGGGTTAGAGTCATGATTGATGACTCTGCCACACATAATTTTATAAATTATGCACTTGTCAAAAAATTGAAACTTCCCCAACAAAATAGTGAGCATCAATATGTTGTTCGTATGATGCAAGGCCAAGACAATAAAATATGGGATACAATGGTATCCAATTTGGAAATCGAGATTCAAGGATATAAAGATAAGCTTGATTTCCAAATAATGAACATGGAAAGAGCTGATATTGCTCTAGGGAGGGAGTGGCTATGGGGATTGGAACCATCCTTAAAACGTAGCTATCACCATAATACACTGGAATTTGAAAGGGATGGTAAGATTTTTGTCATTCAAGGTGAACATGAAGTATCTGATAATCCTTTGCTGTGTTCTACTGAAGTTCAGAAGCTGATAAAGAAGGAAATTTGTGAGGTATATATGTTATGGTCTCTTCCTGTACAGAATACTTTTACTTTCTGTAATATAAAGCAACAATTTTCTTATGTTTGTGAGTTGAATGTTAATAATGAATTGAACAGTTTGTTAGATGATTTTAAAGATGTGTTTCCTTCTGATTTACCAAGTGGCCTTCCACCAGATAGGGGTGATATAAATCACCCAATTGATATAAATAAGGATACACACCCAATTTCAAAACCACCGTATAGGTTAAGTGAAACACAGCATCAAGAAGTTGAAAAACAAATTAAGGATTACCTGGATAAAGGGTTTATTCAACCTAGTAATTCACCTTGGGCTTCACCAATTTTATTGGTAAAGAAAAAAGATGGTTCTATGCGACTTTGTGTTGACTATAGAGCACTTAATAAAATAACGGTGAAGAATAAATTTCCTATGCCCAGAATGGAAGATCTTTTTGATCAATTGCAAGGGGCAAAATTCTTCACAAAGATAGACTTAAGATCAGGTTATCACCAAATAAGAATTAAGGCACAAGATGTTTCCAAGACGGCATTTCATACTAGATATGGGCATAATGATTTTTTGGTGATGCCTTTTGGCCTCACTAATGCACCAGCTACCTTTATGAAGCTGATGAATAGTGTTTTACGGCCCTATCTAGGACATTTTGTAGTAGTCTTCTTGGATGATATCTTGATCTTTAGTAAATCAAGAGAAGAACATTTGGAACACTTACAATTAGTATTCCAACTGTTAAGAACACATTCCCTTTATGCAAAGAAAACTAAATGTGAATTCTTTGCACAAGAGGTCAAATATCTAGGGCATATTATCTCGAAAGAGGGAATCAACATGGATCCAGAAAAAGTAAGGGCAATTATTGAATGGCCACCTCCAAGGAACCTGGAAGAGCTGCAGATCTTCCTAGGTTTATCTGGATTTTATCGTAGATTCATTCGAGATTATGCCAAAATAGTTGTTCCAATGACAGACCAACTTAAAGGGAAGGGAAAAGTTTTAATTGGGGAACAGATCAAAATGAAAGTTTTCAAAAACTTAAGGTAGCTATTGCTACAGCTCCAGTATTATTAATAGTGGATCCCAATAAACCATTTGTGGTTGAAGCTGATGCCAGTGATAAGGCAATAGGCGCGGTCTTATTACAAGAAGGTCGACCAGTTGCTTTTGAAAGCAAGAAATTAGATCGTGCAAAACAGAATTATTCTGTTTATGAGAGGGAGCTGTATGCAATAGTACATGCAATGAAGAAATGGAGGCACTATTTGTATGGTGCCAAACTTTTGATTTTATCGGATCATGAAAGCATTAAGTGGCTTAATGATCAACCAGATTTACACGGGCGTAAAGCCAGATGGGCCGAACTCCTCCAAGAGTTCGACTATGAGATCAGATATAGAAAAGGAAAGTATAATATAGTAGCTGATGCACTCAGCAGAATGCCCATCATTAATGAATTGAGTTTTACTCAGTTCACTTCCAACTTGCTTGAATCTTTAAAAGGGAAATGCCAGGTTGATCCGGCATATTCCAACATATGGGAAGCAATAAAAAATGAGGATCCAACTGAAAGTGCTTCTACTGAGGAAGGAATATCTGAGGATGTTCAACACGGAAATGGAGCATTACGGGCTGCTCAAACTGGATTCAAGTGGAAGAATTTTACCATTGATAATGGTTATTTACTCTACAAGGGTAGGGTATGTGTCCCGAAAGATATAGAAATAAGGCGCCAGATACTCTTTGAGTGTCATGATACCCCTAGTGCGGGACATCCAGGAGTTAATAAGACTTATAGTCTTATTAAAAGGTAGTTCTATTGGCCTGGAATGAATAAGGACGTCCTTGACTATGTGGTCAAATGTAATAAATGCCAGGTTAATAAAGCTGAAAAATTAAAAATGGGAGGACTTCTCCATCCATTAGAAATTCCTTCGGGAAAATGGGAGAGTATCTCCATGGACTTTATTGTTGCTCTACCTAGAACACAGAGGGGGCACGACTCTGTGTGGGTGATTGTGGATAGGTTAACCAAAATGGCTAGGTTTATTCCAACTTCAACTGATGTTAAAACACCAGAATTGGCTAGATTGTTCGTAGAGAACATATACCGATTGTATGGCCTTCCGGCAAATATAGTTTCTGATCGGGATAGAAAATTTGATAGCCATTTTTGGCGTGCGGTATTTAGGAAATTGGATACTAAACTTAGCATGAGTACGGCGGATCACCCGCAAACTGATGGGCAAACTGAAAGGGTTAACCAAATTCTTGAAGATATGCTTAGGGCATATGTAAGTAAAAGGCAAACTAATTGGGAAGAGTATTTACCGTTAGCAGAGTTTGCATATAACAGTGCCAAACACTCTTCCACTGGATATAGTCCATTTATATTAATGTATGGGTTTCAGCCCAGAGCTCCTTTTGCAGTAGGACTGCATAAGGAAAAGGTTCAGGCAGCTAAAGATTTTTTGGAGGATATGAATAGTATGTTAAAATTTGCTCAAGAAAATATTAAAAAAGCTCAAAATCGAGCTAGAGCATATGCAGATCCTCACCGAAGAGACATCTCCTTTGAAGAAGGAGAATTGGTCTATCTTAAGGTGCCTGAACAAACTAAAACTAAAACTATGAAAAAGGGACATTGTCCAAAGCTTTCACCAAGGTATTGTGGTCCTTTCATAATACTTAAAAGGGTGGGAGAATTGGCTTACAAGCTCCAACTACCTGCTGGTAGTAAAATACATCCAGTTTTTCATGTAAGCAAATTAAGGAAGAAGCTGGGTGATTTGGATAATCTAATCTTAAATGATGATATTGAGGAGTTATTCTATGACCAATCTAATCCACATGAACCAGAAAAAATATTAAATGTTCGTAATAGGCGAACGAGGAATACTATTTATCAAGAATGTTTGGTTAAGTGGAAAGATTGTTCAGAAGAAAGCTCAACATGGGAGCGAGTAAGTACTTTAAAGAAAAGGTTTCCCGATTTACAGTTAGACCTTCCAAGTATCGTTTTCGAGGACGAAACCGATTCTTAAGGGGAAGGAAATGTGACATTAATGTGACATTAAAAGTGATATTAATGTCACATTAAGGTCATAAATATGGAATGTGACATTAAAAGTGACATTTAATGTCACGTTAAGGTAAATCTAGGGGAACATACACGAGAATGACCGTCCGGGCTCTTGGGCGCCCGAATGGGGTTAAGGGGAGCCTAGAGAGTAAGAGAGTCCAGGAATAGTAGGACTCCAGGAAGTTGACGGCTGGCAAAGGAATCCGGGTAGAGGGCCAGCACTCATCTAGGCGTGGTTGGGAGGAGAAGGACACTTGTGCTTTTCATCGTTTTGGTGGATCTGACTCTCCGCCATCTATCACTCTGGCTCCAAAGGAACTGTCTCGGGAGCCCAACTCTCCCCTGCATCTCCAAGGACGGGGTGCTCCTCACCCCCCTATGTAGCCGGAACTTCCACAAACAGCACATCTCGGCTCGTGTAGACATCCCGCTTGACGAGATCAAACGAACGATAACCTTGGGACTGGGAGCTATAGCCAATAAAAACCTATCGTCGGGAAGCCACCTCTAGCTTATCACACTGCGTCTTTGGAATGTATACATAAGCGTCACAAAAAGTACCCCAAGTGAGGAAAGCGGGAGGACGGAACCCCTGACGAGTCTGTCCTACAGCAAGGTGGTCCCAGAGAACTGGGAGGCTTCTCACAAGGTTTTACTGATGACCGACGCTTAGAAATCGTTAGGTTAGAACCCCGATTCATGCCGTTTTAGGAGACAGGAATGGGACTATGCCCTATGGATAGAGAGATGGAGTGTCGCATCCCTCTTGTTTCCCATTCTCTTTGAACCAAGTGCGGCATGGGTCTGCTTCGGTTGGGTATCTCTGCGTAAAGTAGAATGTCCAAAACCCGACGCTAAAATGTTGTCAGGAGACCTTGACCACTAGGGACTCAAGTTTCAGGTCGATCTTAATGGGTTTAGCCGCAAATATTCCGTTGCGAGACGGACTCGAGAAACCCTAGGCGGCAAACCCCGTGACATTCCATGGGAGTGCCGGGCGGCGTCGCTTAGACTCGTCTCTCGATGGACCGCTAAAAACGTGCTTGGACAGCTAATAGATGGGCACGTTACATTCCGGTCTAAAATTCTCCATGATCGGTGCAAAATTTGACCTCAGCACAGACCAAGGAATTAATCCTCGTGCAAAAACAAAGATAATGACGCAAACTAATTCTAGGGTCCAAAAATAGTAACTCCCTACATTTTAGGGATGGTGACCCCTGCATTCCTCAAGTTGTTTTGAGCAACTTTTATTATTGCAACCACATCAAAAAGTGTAATGTGGCTCAGTTATCGTGACTTTTATTCCGTGGGCATTCTCACATGTGCATCTTTTATCTTGGCCAGGCTCATTGTCCTACACCATCTACAGTGGCTAAGCACACAGTCCCAAACCACTACTATCTCATTTCTATCTAATTCACAGCAAATTACATAGTGCACTCTAAACCGAAGAGTTTAGCAGGAGACTCTAAAGCATCCCCAATGGCATGAGACCATGGAAAAGGTGCTTGAGAGCATTGACCAGATCAGAACCTAGACCTTGGTGGATTATCCAGGCCAAAAGAAGGTCATGGGGACTAAGTGGATCCTTAGGACCAAAATGAAAGCTGATGGAACTTTTGATAAATACAAGACTTATCTTGTAGTGCAAGATTTTCCACACAAGCATGACATAGATTATGAGGAGACCTCTGCATCCACTGCATAATTGACATTGTTCCAACAACTAAAAATGACAATAAGGAAGCACACATATATTTTATCTATTTCTCTTGAGATCGCACACATACACCTAAACTTTCTCACTCAAGTCTATCACAGAAAAGCTTAAGATGTAGATTTCCCATGGATATACGCAAAAACATGATTTATACAAGCTTTAACCAATGATAAAGAAGTACCATAAGGGATGCCAACAATTGGGGGTCTACTATCTATCATCTAACATCCAAAAGCATTGCTAACTATCATATTCAACGAGTCTCTTGTTTGTGTATTGATTTATTTCATGTGTGTAGGTTGGTTTGTGTTTACTACCCTTTAGATTACTTTAAAAGGCTGGTTCCATAGTTCCATCATCTAGACATCACCATCTTCTTCAAGGAGGAGGGCTGATTCAAGGAGGAGAGCCTATGGTTGTCTCGAGTGCAAGTACAAGTTGTTGTAGTTTAACTTTAGCAAAGGATTCCATAATACTACCATCTCCTCTAAGGATGTGAGCTTGTGGTTGTCTAGTGGTGAGCACACATGTTCAAGTGTTATAATTGAAAGTCGAGAGTGAAGTTTTACAACTTTCTACAAGATGTTAACAAGGGAACAAGCTGTAGGTGATGTAGGTGATGAGGAATCATTGTTCCCAACAGAGACACACACATTACATAATGCAAGGTCTATGGAGGTTCATGTTGATCTGGGATAGGACATAAATGCAATTGTAACTAATGCAACTGAAAAGTTGTTGTAGCTTTACCTTGAGGCTTTTCAGTGCTTGTCCAAGGCACTGTTTGTCGACAGTATATCTACTGTGGGACCTACTAAGATCAAGTCACCAGTCACTACGTTGCAGTTGGGTATGGTTGCTTACTTGAGCCCTGTGGACTATGGTACATGTAAGGACGTATTTATGGTAGCAGGTGCACGTCTTGCTTCAGGTTATTTAGGTTCCTATTCAAATTTAGTCTTCTAATTAAAGATAAAGAGCGTGGGTTCTTGTGAGAACCTTGTGGGTGATAAAGCGCACGCAAAAAAAGGCTGAGGCTTGTCGAGCAAAGCCTGAAGAATTGGCAGTGCGAAAGCTGCTGTCTTCCCAGATCCTGTTTGTGCGAGGGCGATGATATCTCTGCCTGCAGACGGACGGCCATGTAGTAGTCTAAGTAACAGCATACATGCAGACAACACCATGACCAGGAAGAGGAAGAAAGGAGAAAAGTTATTATAGACGTCTAATATTATGATTTTAATATTATTATTATTATTACCTTCCAGAGCTAGGGGAATAGCCTCCTCCTGAATTCTGGTGGGCTCCTCCCACCCCAACGACGTGCAGGCCTTCGCTAGCTCCTCGCACACGCCGAGGCTACTGAAGCTCCTCCTTGTGCTCTGATGATCCCGATGCTGCTCCTCCCTATCATATGCTCCATTGTCTCCTGCTCCCATTGTAAATCTTCTTGTGATCTGATCTTATTGTTCCTCTGCTATACTCTCTATTGCTTCCATTGTAAGGTAAAGCTCACTTCTTCACCAGCATTCTATTGCTTTATGGAATTTTGAACAATTGCTTTATGGAATTTTGAACAAATGGCAGCACGGCTTACTTTGCTGTGATTAATTTATTCTCTGATCATCTACTCGCGCAGTGGAGAGGAGCTCGATGAAGATTTCAAGTTGCCGATGATTAGGTGATTAAAATTTTCCTCCATTCGCGGGCAAGGTGTGGTGTTTTCAACAGGTTGCCCAAGGGCAAACGCCTTTAAAAAAACATTCTATACCTAGCGGTGACGCTTTTACCGGCAGCTTTACCTAACGACGAGGCATACCACTATTTACGACCAAGATGTCAAAAAAGTAGGCTGAAACTTTTGGTACAATGCAATAATCGTTTCACTTTTTTTTAAAATGTGCATAATTTGATATAGAAATATTTACATCACCAAGGGATTGGTGGGGGGCATGCATAATGCCAAACAATGAACCTTCACAAAATATCATAGGAGCCTACTCAAGACATTGACTCAAGTTTCCTACGAAATAACTTATATAACCGAAATTTTGTTTCTAATGCTCTAAGTAGGACCAAGCAGTCTTCAACATGCCAAGGCAGTGAGCAAGGGCTCGAGCAGATTTGCCCCAAAAAGCCACGTTATTTCTTCTCCTCCTGATAAACATTAACCTCTGGGAGGCTTGATCCAAGGAAGACAGGTCACCAAAAAAGACAGTGGTGAATCCAAACTCAAATTTCAAGTTGGCATCTTTTAACCATTTCTTGATGCACATCCAAACTGGCTTAACAGATGGACTTCATGGGTAGCTTTTGAGAGAGGTCTTCACCTAAAGAAGTTGAGCTTGTGAGACAGAGTACTCTTCCATATCCGTTTGAATCTGCAATTCCAAGTAGAGGGTGAAACCTTAGGACAACTCCTCCTCCACTTGTAGGTCAGTGTCAGGGGAATGGCTAGGAGGGAGGACAAAAATCAAGGCATGAACAGCATTTAGCTAGGGAACTACCACCTTGGAATAATTTACTAGGGAGGCTATCAAGTCCTAGTTTAGGGTTTAGGGTTTAGGGTTTAGCTTATGTGGCCATTGGTCCACCAGGCTTCGTGTGAAGCATAGATTCGATCGAGCCTACATGTGTGGCAAGTAGGGCTTACATGATGATTATGCCAAGTGTATGACAAGTCTATCCGACCTTGAGAGAGAATTGCCATATCCTTTAGGTCGCACGTTTGCAGTAGCTTATCCTAGGCTTCTATCTCCTCTATGGCCTTGTTACTAGACCCATGAGAGCGGTTCGATTGCAGATAGGTCATTTTCCAATCTCCAGTAAGTACAAAGTTGCTGATTTAGATTTTCTCACATAGTTGGAGCTATTGCTTGGCCCAAGAGGCACAAATGTTAGAGGCATACACAACAACTATCAACTAGGGCTTCCCCCAACACTCACATGTGCTGCAATAGACCATTCGTCTCCTAACTTCCATGCAAAGGAGGGATTCAATTCCTCTTTTAGAAGGAGGACAATGCCTCCTTTCCCTCTCCCACGAAGGTCGTGGAAGGTCTTGTAGCCTCCAAAGGCTAAGAGATTGCATAAGTCTTCATGTAGTTTCACCTCTTGGAGTTCCATGCATGAGGTTTCTGCTTGCGGATAATACCATAGCAAATCTATTTGTGCAAGCAAGAGCCTAGGCTGTGAACATCCATGATAGGATCTTTACTTTAAGCAATGACTTTGCTTGTAGATAATACCATAGTAGATCTGTTTGTGCAAGTTGGAGCCCAAGCCATGAACATTCCATGACAAGATCTTTAGTTTAGGTGAAGACTTTGTTTGCTCAAGACAATGCATCAGGAGCATCCACGAACTCGTGGTCTCCAAGAGGGATGTAGAAATTTTGGTCAACAATAGGCTTGCAGGCAAGCTTTTTGAATGAGATCCTATTGGATTTCTTGCTATCCCCAACCTCTTGTCTTGGGTCTTCGGCCGGACGTTCTCCTTGTTATTATGGGCTGCATCATGTTATTGGGACTTGGAAGCTCGAGACTTATTACGTGTAGCCTTCTCAAGCCTAGGAGCCTTAGATGAATGTGAGTTAACAACCATAGTTCTATTCTTTGGGCTTGCCTTTATCATTTGGCTAGTTGCCATAGCGATTATTGAGTGGAGAGAGTGAACGGATGGGGGCTTCTTGTTTATTCAAATCATCTTCCTTCTTCTTGCCATGGTCCCTATGTGGGCAAGCCTAAGCAAAATGACCATTGCCATGACAATGATAGTAAGAATCAAGAAATGAGGAAACTTTAATATTAAGAATTATATCCAAAGCTAGATGAATCTTGCAATTGTAGAAACTTTGAAGGATCAATTCATTGATCCCAAAGGATGCAAATGTGATTCTCACTCATGAGCAGCCCTATGCATTAGTGGTTGCAAGTGTATACTACACTTTCCCAACAGTAGCCACAATGGCAGACATCTCGCCATTCGAGCCAAGGGGGGAGGTTAGAGAGAGTAATCCATACATGACACTCATGCATAAGAACTTTGTCAATGAAAAAAGAAGATGACCAAGGAAGAGCATAAACCGAGTTACCCCTATATCCAACTGAGGAGGCCAATAGCGAGTCCCTCTTGGCCATTGAGGCGAGGAGTGCCAGATAGAACCCTTTCCCAACAAAACAGAACTACAATAAAGTAGCTCTTCCTTGATACGTTGCTTCAAACCAACGAGAGAAATCTTCCTCTACCGAGGGTCTCCCCAAAAAGTAGAGATAAACACCAACTGGGAGGAGAATCATGTACCTTTTTTTGACCCTATCCAAGGGAAGGGCCATTGTTGCTTTGTGTACTCTACTTGGCTCCCTTGGAGGCCTTTGCTTTGCAATTGCTATTTCGCTTAGATTGATCCTTGCACAAAGTGCATTTAACCTCTACTATATCCATGTCACGAGTCTTTAGAGCTTGCTCGTAATCCTTGCGAGTAGCGCTCTGCTCTACACACATCTTAGTCCTTTGCCGTTTTGATGCCCCTTCCTACATGCAAGCACAGTCGTCATGTATGGCAACTGACAGGCATGTTGCGTATGGTGTCACCACTTCAAGAGAAAATAAAAGTGACCGTTCACAATCCCTAAAGCCTTCCCCAAGTCCTCCGTGTTTCGGTTTAAT
This sequence comes from Lygodium microphyllum, assembly GCF_053477565.2. Lineage (NCBI taxonomy): Eukaryota > Viridiplantae > Streptophyta > Polypodiopsida > Schizaeales > Lygodiaceae > Lygodium > Lygodium microphyllum. The sequence continues at coordinate 231,463 of NC_141161.1, read as the reverse complement.
GAGTGTGCTAAATCTTCTTCTATGTTTGTGGGCATTACAAAAGAGGATTACCATTTCACTTTATTTTGCCCTACCCACCATAAAGGGAAACCTTAGCCTTTGGTAGTTGAGATGGGGAAATGTTTTTTACTTACTTGGGAAACTTCTGAGACTAAAAATATTTTCATATCTCTTAGTAAAAGCTTCTCTTATTATAATAATAACATGATAAAGCGGTTCCTTTTCCCCTATGAAAAGGTCTAGTGAGTAAGTGTTTTTGGCTTACTTGATTAGTGAGAAAAACATATAAAATCTTATGGGTCCTTAGAAAGTGTGCAATGAATAAATAACCTAACAACATCCACTCCATTTACTTCCCCATCCTATGAGTATGCAAGGAAAGAGGAGAGGAGGTGAGGAAGCATGGCCAACCTATGCGAAGGTCCTTGAGATCAATTGTAGCAAGGAGATGGAGATAGTGCAAGCAAGGGAGTAGGCATGGTCGAAGCAACTCTAGTTATGAGGTAGTTGTATGAAGATGTTGGTTGGCTAAATGAAGAGAAGAAGAGGCAAATTGTTGTCGAAAGGCCACTCAAGAAGGTTGTGAAGGTTGGTGTCACCTAGCTGATGCAACAATCATGTTAGAGATCCATTGACATTAGCAATGTATTTTTTGGGTGGAACACCCTTGCTCAAGGAGTTTCAATCATAGTTCAAAGGCACACATCAAGAGGCATATACATTATTTCATTATAGATTCATTGGAAAGTGTTTTTTTCAAATTTTGGTTAGGTAAAGAGATTTCATTATCATGACTATAGTGGGATATAGGGGGAATATGGTGTATGTTATTTCCTAGTCTATTGGTTTTTTTCCAATAAAAAATATTGCACTTTGAAACACTAATGTATGTTTCCTTTCATGGATATACACACCATTAGATTCACAAATCATTAAAGTTTCTAATGTTTTGGGAAGGATGTCATATGTCTCTACAATGGCTTTAAGATATTAGATAGGCAACTACGATGTGTACAATGTGATCAAAGGAATAAATCTTTACTTATATATTATTTTGGTTGTTGGTTCAAGAGGCTCCAACGGACCTCTACAAGCTTCCCAAACCTACAATATCCACCAAGCCTATCCAATTTCAAATTTCCCTCTTTAACATCTTTGTAGCCATCGTGAAATTCACATACACACACACACACACACACACACACACACACTCTCTCTCTCTCTCTCTCTCTCTCTCTCTCTCTCTCTCTCTCTCTCTCTCTCTCTCTCTCTCTCTCTCTCTCTCTCTCTCTCTCTCTCTCTCGTGCAGAGAGAGATCTCACAAGAATGGAATGATTCTCCATGGTCGCGAGGGTGCCTTTGTGTGATTAGTGGTGGGGAAGGTGGTAGACAGGTGAGGCAACAACAAACCAACGGGGCAGATAAACAAGAGTGAAGCGGCAATAAATCAACAAGCGAGAAATGATGCACATACACACACATGCATATTTATTTATTTTTAAAAGAGTTTTTAAAACAAAAATGAAAGTTTTTCATAGTGTTCTTTGAAGATATGTATGTATGTATGTATGTATGTACACAAACACATACACACACACACATACATACATAGCTTTTAAATATTATTATATTATTATCTAGAGAGAGAGAGAGAGATTGATTTCAAATTGAGAGAGATAAAAGAGAAGAGAGAAAAATAGAGAGAGAAAGATTTGGAGAGAGATAGAGAGAGAAAAAAAATTGGAGAGAGAATTTAAAAGAAATGAGGAAATAGGAGAGGATGAAAAAGTTAAAAGAGAGAGAGAATAATAATAATAATAATAATAAATATTTGAGAGAGAGAGAGAGTGTGTGTGTGTATGTGAATGATATATAGATAAGAAAAAAGATTTGGGGAGAGAGAAGAATAAGAGGGAGGAGAAAGTGTGCATTAGGAAAAAAATGAACTCATAAATGGGCCTTTTCCCCCCTCTCCTCCTCAAAACAAGGAAAAGAGGAGAGAAGAATAGTAAAATAATCATCTTCTCTCTCCACTTTTGCAATCTCATTTTGCCTTTTTTATATTATCTACAAAGATGTACTCAGATTCCTTCTCGCTACTCATTCAAGAAGTCTTTTTCAACCAAATTTAATATTCAAAAAGGAGAGTTACAGGAGTGTGGTGCTTCGTTTTCAATGCAAAATGATTAGTAGATACGATGTAATTGATTTTTTAATCGAGAACAATGAAAATGAAATTTCAGAAGTTCCTTTTAAGATCTTTTGGGGATTTTTTATATTCTAGCTTTTAGTCAAAAAACAAGTCAACTGGTCAAATTTCGTGTTTTTTGAACATGTTTTTGGAGGTAAAATAGAAATTTCTAAAATATGAAAAGTCTTGGACCCTACTCTCTGAGCTATTTTCCCCCATATCTTTACTCTCTCATGGTTCTATTGTGACCTCTTCTCTTTGTTTATGCAACCTTCATTTAACATAGTAAATTACTTACACTCTCCTTTCCCTTGGCACCTTTGTGTGCCTCTCTGTGCATCTCTACTCTATCTCCTGTGACAACCAAGTAGCACTACAAGATACAGGCCTCATACCGATGTTCAAAGCGACGAAAATGTTCATTAAAAATTTTGCCCCCGCCGTCGCTAAAAACATCGGTATTAGCGACGCCATAGAACCGTCGCAAAGAATCGCTTTGCAACATTGATAGTGACGCTTTGCGATGCAAACCGCGACGTTAATAGCGACGCGTACAGTAAATTTGCGATGCTAATACCAACGGTTATAGAGAAAAAAACTTGTAGCAGGGCAACTTGTAAAGTGTACAATGCTCGTCAAAATAAAGGCAAAGTGTACTTGAATCCATAAGACTAATACATAAAATAAATACAAGATCGCGTAATGAAAGCCACAGTAGAATCGTGGCAAAATACAAAGGATGATAATAACATAGTGCATAGAAAATGCCTACATAAATCACATGACCAAAAAGGAAGAGGATGTGCGCTCCACGGATCCAAGGGTGAGCTATAGATCCTCGCCATCCGAAAGCTCGTATTGCTACAAAGGAGCATCGAATGGACTCTGCAAATAAAGAAACAACTGCATATCAGTCCACCATACAATAATGTATTTTAATTAAAATTAGTAACTATGAACAAGAAAGATGAGTGATTATTGGGCCGTTGCATGCATATAATCGGTCGATCAATGCAGTGAGACCATGTCTCTCTGCATATCGAGTCTCTAGGCTGGTGGGATCGCGGTTTGTAATGGAGTGTTGTAAAGAAAAAAAATTCAACTATTGGAAATACGATTGTCAGTACAAGAGATATTACAAAAAATAAGCGAGACGAACAAAAAAAAAACTTACAAAGTCATTAAAATAAGTCATGTGACTGCCACTCCCAAGAGGATGGACCACTCTTGCCTCCAGTCGTACCCTCACTGCATTGCCTCGCGCTGTTGTCTCCAATGTCCTAGAGAATCTATAGCCTCCTCTCTGAGTTGGCGCCAGTCATTTGTGTCTAGCCACTCAGGCTTTGATGCTCCACTCTTAGTGCCTTGTGTGCGTTTGTTCGTCTGTATGATATGTATGCATGCATGCACTCCATCATCTAGCCTGTGGAAAACCTATTTGTTGCAGTGGGTACCGAAAACTCCTCATGCAAGGATGCTACTATGTAGTCCTTGCTCCTCTCCGGTATGTTCTTCGAATGATCCAAGACGTTGTGCCAAAAAACTTGTTGGCATAACTCTCTCATATGAGCCATCACCCTCCTTTCCTCATCATTCATGATGACGGCTCCTGTCCTATCATCTACAAGGTATCCATACCCCTCTGGGGTATGCCTAAGATGTGTCCTCTCCCAGGTACGAGACTGCACTCCTAGGCATATCCAGGAGATCCCTGTACATTTGGTGTACATACGGGGGTGGTATCTCTCGGAGTAGCACCCATAGGAGTGCCACTTGCGGATAGTTGAGCAAAAGGTGGAGTGACTGGAGTAGATGTCCCCACAGGTGTGACAAATCCCATAGGTGATGCAACTCTGGCAGAACGACGAGATAGAGACACTGTGTCGGTACCTCCACAATAACCATATGAGCCACACTCTCTCGAACCTACACGAGAGCGAGGAGTAGCACCTGTATTTCGAGCCAACCATGGGCTTAGTGCATCCATGTCTCTGCAGCATCCCCCAGAACTACTCCCTTCATCCAGTCCAAGTCTGGAACGTCAACCTCGTCTACAGAAAATCGAAGCATCAAAGCGCATCGAAATAGATCTAACAGAACAATCTGATGAAGTCCGAGACAGCTCCTGGTCTGCCATATCTCTAAATTGAGGCATCTGATTTGGAGACATACGTGTGAAGGTCTACTATAGCTCTTCGTCACTCATCCCTTGACTCATCGTGCGGATCTAAATATCCACAAAGGTCACCTACACAGATAAAAATTGATGTTAGCATAATCAATATAAATCAAGCAAAGTACGGTAATATAAATCTTTAAAAAATGATCTTACTTAAAACGCATATCTTATGTACCCTTATAAGCGATTCATCAACAAATTGAGTAGGTGGATGCTCCAAGTATGACAAACCCTATGGTCCAATGTCAATCTCCTGACATAACTCCACATACACTAGAAGGTCGATAGAAAGGTCACTATAAAAGGATGAGTCCACCTCGTTCTCAATATGTCTTTCCATCATTGTTACCCGATTCTAGCTCCTCCACATGCTCCAAGCTTTCGGCGACCTCCACCCCTTGCAATATCGACCCCTCTATTTGCATATTGTCCTCATCTACGTTAGGAATATCGTTTTCATCATATACTCTCGCACTTCGGGGAGGTGAAGGTATAACATACCACCATCGAGGTTGTTAGGGGTTTGGATAGAAAATTACATGTTCAAAATCACGTACAAGAGAGATTTAACTTTTGTGACATGTACCATGTCATAATAAAATTTAAAAAAATATGAGTTCATGTACTTGCTCACAATGGACCGGTAATACAAACGTGTCGCACAAATCCGTTCATTTTTTTTCGGAATCTATTTCGAGAAATCTAGATGGACCTCGTTAAATTGTTGCCCCAACTCCTTCAAGTATCACTTTGTACCACGACATATCGAATAGGATCATGGAGAAGCTACGGTAATCCACCATGATAATACTTTGTAAGTTTCCAAAATACTCCATCTCATTTATAACAGTGTTTGGATCCATTGCTTGTCGTGGGCTCTCTTGCTCGAACTTTGCCATGATACCACAATCCGTTGTGGAGCGTATTTTGTTGATAAGCTCCACGCGGAAATGCCATCTATTGTTATGTCGCTACACGCACAACGTGTAAAAAAATCTAGAGTGCAGCTTCCTTATAGATTTAGAGAGTCAATGCCATAATAAACATTAGTATTAGTGTCCATGGTTCAAAAATATTAGATTTTTAGACAAGTTTTAGCCAATTTTTGATATTTTAAATATTATCTCTTGTAAAAATACATAAAATTGTAGACAACTTCTAGATTATGATAACACGTAAAAGAAAACATATAGTTTTTAGCTAATTTGAGAGGATTTTATGTAAAAAGAGAGATTGACGAAATCATGCGACACGCGATCACTGTTTTCAGGCAGTGAACATGACTCTGAAGTGGGAGATGAAGAAGGAGTGATCTGGCAGAATTCTGGCCTTTCAAAGCCAATAGAGGCATCAGATTGGCGATCTAAGTAGCATAGAGGAAGGTATTATTTTATACACATTTTTGTCTATTAGAGTTTTATCGTCTCATAATGCATGAATAAATTGACAGGCTTAATCTCTATTAGTATTCTTCTACATTTTCTAATTCTTTTTGGGAGTATTCTTCTACATCTTCAATTTCTTCAGACCCCTTCTCTTCTGTCTACTCCTCTCCCTGAATCTACCTTCACCCTGCTCTCTCTTATCCTCGTGGTGGACTTTCAACGCCAAACGCTCCAACACTGTGCAGTCTACATTGAATGTAATCATGCAAAGTTGATTCATGTTATGGCATCATGTATGAATGATGGGATGCATAGTAGTTTATGATATATGACATTATATTGTACTTAAATTTATAATTAGTGATTGCTCTTACAGTCAAGAAAACAAGTTTGATTTGAGTCAGGACTTATGAGATAATACTCTTGTGATCTTTGCTAAGAACATGTAGTTGGAAGCTCTATCAACATCTTCAAGAACCTGGCTCGAAACCTTCAACCCTTATCTTATCTCTACCATCTCCAGAGTCTAAGCTCTTAAAACCCCATACATTCTTCTCTCTCAAATAGCCACTGTGAAATATGCACTAACCCCTCAGACACCAACCAATCTTAAGCCATGCTACCTTATGGCCGAGCTCGTTGTCACACAAAGCCAAGTACTCCAAGAAAAACATCCATCATGTATGGACATGTCCCACAATCTCTACTTCCTCTACAAGATGCACCAAGAGGTGGATTTGTATCATGACCATGCTGGTGGGCAGGTATTTCTCAAAGAGGCAGACAATCTCTACTACTCCTTGCCTTGCAGATTCAATAGATGATCCCTTGATCTCCTTCTGTGAGATCCATTGCACTAAGATTGACAACTTGTAAATCGCCCCGCGTATTTTTGGAGTAAGGCATTCCGCAATCCTGATCGATAGTACAAACTGCTACAAATGAAGAAGCATTACAAACAATGACTACATTCCAAAAAGCAAAATACACAGGCCACTCACATTCCATTCTAGTACAAACCTAACATATCTTATGCCAATCATGGGATTTTAGCCTTGATAATTAGTCGTCTTTAGAAAACGCGGACCTGAGAGAATGTATCATACCCGTAAGAGTGCGGATAGACTTGATAATTTTTTTCACAATGTGCTCTTCTTTACTGGACAAAACCCAAGGAATGCGAGGTAGCTGCAAGCGACCATCAGCACTAGATTGTGGCCGAAGTGCCTCCATCTTGCCTACCCCCTTCAAATCCATTCATGTCCCTGTAGTATCTCTCAATCCTGTGATGTGGTCCCATAGTAAGATACCCACATTCTTGAACATATGCATGGGATCCAATAAGTGGTTGATATATAAGTGGGTCCAATACGGCAACTCGTAGAAAACTGAGAACCGTCGCATTCCGTTTGGATACGACTTTGTATAGACCAAATTCAACTCGTACTAGCTTTGGGCATTCATTCGTATTGGAGATCGTTCAAGAAAACCTTCCCTCAGTTCATGACCCTCCGACAAGAAAGCGAAGTGTCCTTGATATACCATCTTCTTCATAGTTCCTGACCTTCAGGAGTCTAATTGTGGGGCCAACACAATGGACATGTATGATAACGTGAGGTAACCATACAAACTTGAATGAGCTATGATAGATATTACCAACAAGAACGGAAGCCTACTTACCCGAGCACTCCTTGCATCTCGGAAAGTCATGCATGGTCCACATGAGAATATCTCGTATATTGGCGGACCGCGTCGACCATCGTGCTTACTCATATTTTCCATGATGACCCCCTCCTCCCAGAAAATCTTAAGCTCATCAACTAATGGATGAAGATGCACATCCATATTCTTGACTTTATAGTGGCTAGGAACGAGCAAGCTAAGGATGAGGTGTCATTTCTTCGTAGAAAGCCATGGAGGGATGTTGTAGCACTACAAAGATACGGAGGCATAGTGATGGCGGTTTTCGATGCAATGCAAATAGCGACGATGCTCAGACAAAAAAACACAGGCCGAAACCCGAGCGCATTATTTTGTGCGAACAAATGAAAGAGAGAGCGAACTCTATCTTGCATTTGAGAGGGAGAGGGAGAGAAAGAGGGAGAAGGAAAGCTTCTCACCGCCGTTGCTACCATTTGCAAAGAAGAGGAGGAAGTGTACGGAGGGCGAAGAAGAGCCGCCGTCGCGAAGAGGAGCCGCCGAATCCATCCTCGGGCCTTTGCAGTGAGTGCATTGTTTCTTCTTGCTTTGTTTTTGTTTTTTCTCCTTTTCTTTTACTTGTTTTTGTTAAAAATCATGTGTATTGAGAGACGGAGAGGAAATGAGAGAGGGAGAGGAAGAGAGAAAAGGAAAGAAGGAACGAGAGAGAGAGAGAGGGAGAAAACATTAAACATAATAGGGAAAGAGAGAAAGAGAGGGAGAGGGAGGGAGAGAGAGAGGGAGGGAGAGGCTACTGTTATTGTTGTTGTTTTATTTATTCTTTTCTTTTTTTCTTGTTTATTGTCGTTGTGATAGTGGTAGTGGTAGTAGTAATGATAGCGGTAGCAGTAGTGGTAGTTGTTGTTTAATTTCTCATTTTCTTGTTTGTTGTTGTTGTGGTAGTGGTAGTGGTGGTAGTGGTAGTGATAGTAGTAGTTGTTGTTTAATTTTTTCTTTTCTTGTTTGTTGTTATTGTGATAGTCGTAGTCATGGTCGCAGTCGTCGTAGTCGTGATTGTAGTAGTAGTACTAGTAGTAGTAATAGTAGTTTTCTTATTTGTTGTTGTTGTTATAGTAGTAGTTTTTTTTTCTTTTCTTGTTTATTGTTGTTTAGTTTTCTTGTTTGTTGTTGTTGTAGACTTTACTCCTTATGCCTCTATATAGTCTATGTGGTATGAAGTTTGTAAGGGCTAGTAGTTGCGATGTTGATTTCTTGATTATCAATCCATCCATAATTTTGGTGTGGGATAAATTTTAAAATACTAAATTGTATTGGAATGCGATGAAACTTCATACATGCACTCCTTAGGTAGCCAAGAGTTATCATTCTTCGGGAGATAAGGGGAATCCAATGCAGATATGAGCTTCTTATCCCTAAAAGATGGCCCACCAGCAAGAAAGTGGACTAATGTATTAGGCCCTGCAAATGGCTTTAGAGGGGGTTTTCATCGAATTGTTCGATGATACATAGCTAGCGTCCATCCATGCAAAGCTCATTACAATCACAGATAAAGACATGAACTTTATCGTTCGACTTTGATATGGCAAGGAGACTCCTCCTTAGGTTATGAGATTAACGATGGAATGTTTTGTAATGAGTGTTATAGCACCATAGCATCTTTGAAGTCCAAAACATTTTGTGTACTCTGTCACGTTGGCGCGCGCACACACACACACACACACACACACACACACACACACACACACACACACACACATACACGATGTATATTGAATTCAATTAATTGAGTAAAGCTATTTTGTTTTGTTTCTTGAAACGCAAAACTCTTAATTTTTGTTTAACTTATGCACGCATCGAAAGTAGTAATATGTATGGATACGAGTTACGTTATTGTCTATGCATAATCACAAGTGCAGTACTATGTGTTGACATAATTAAATTGGATTATATTAACGTATACGAATGTGTCATTCACGTAGTAGCACACGTTATCGTCACACTTACACGAATCACACATTTATTCAATAGATATTTATTTATAGGGATAAAGTAAAATATATTATTTTCATAAAAAAATACATGCGACGTGGCTGATAGTGATGGCAAATACAAAAAGCCGATAGCTAACAATAACTCTCATTCATTCCTTGGCTTTTTCATTGGTGGAGAGAAGGGGCTAGCTTTCGATGGAAATAGAAGTTATTCTTTGCTTCAAAAATAGCATGCTCCCACTTCAACTCTTTCTCCAGGAGAAGTAGATCTAACACTTTAACAATGTCACCTAATGTAGCAAGCACACATATTGCTCTACTACGCATTTTGTCAAACAAGTAAAGAAGCTTTGACCGCTTGACTAGTACCACTTCTCTAAGCTAGATGTCAAAGGTATCACTTGAAAAGGTCCAAACTGATCAAAGCTTGAATTTTCATGATTGTTTCCTGCCCTCATAGTGAGCACTTCTTATGGAAGACCACCAAGTCTACAAATAGGTTGTCAATGTATTCCTTCAAAGCAAAATCCTTCCATCAATCCGCATGTCGAGCTCCTCCTTGCCTTGATGCAAACTTATCTATATGCAACATGTTGTCTTGAATGACAAAGTCAAATCAAACAATATAATTAGCAACTAACCTAGAGTTATCTGAAAGCGATGAAACTTGACCATAGGGTGAGTCGGGTCCCCCAGAGCCCACTAGTAAAATCTTGGCAAAAAATGATGCCTACAATTGCCCTATCCGAAGTCTAGCATCTGGGACCACTTTCAGCTGTAGACATTATTTTTTGCCAAGATTTAACCGCTGGACTCTAGGGGACCCGATGCACCTTAGGGTCAAGTTTTGTTGCATAAAAATATATGATAGTTAGAAATCTCATATTCTCCAGATCATCTTGCATCTTCATTTTCTCATGTGTCAATGAGGCACCTCTTTGGGCAGAGGGTTCTACAAACTCCTTGGTAGGAAGCTGGGGCCTTGGTCCAAATAGATCATGCTGTAGTGCTTCAAATTCAACATCCTGCACCAGGTAATCTTCTTCAACTGAGGTGATTTGCTGCTATGTTGCTATGATGGCACTCGCTGTATCTAAGCTTGTGCCATAATATATTCCCATCTCTGCCATCATCAAACACACATCCATGTAATCATAATCGATCAGGTCTTCCATCAAATCCCTGACTAGGACAAAAAACAACTCTTCTTCCTTTATTTCCAAGTATTGCAGCACATTCGATAGAAGCAAGTACTGTACACCATCTACTCGTCAAAACCATATGAGACTTTACCTTGAGCTGTTTCTCTTCAATATTTGTAAGCTCTTCAATCGGCTCTTCTCCCGTATACATGATAGCAACAACTTGTGGAGTTGTATCTTCATCGCTCTCCTCCTCTAGGGATGTATCCAATGCAAGGAGGTAAATTGCCAATGTGCAATTACACTCTACGAGATCCAAAGGTGCTTTACTTAGTGGACTATCCATGGTAACAATGCATGCGAAGGATCCACGTGGGCCAAACACCTATTCACTACTTTTTGGTAATCCTTCACTGCTTGAAATACCATGAGTTGTTCCAGAGGCACCCCGGATCTCTCGATGCGTTGAGAAATTAAATGATGTATACCCATAGAGACTGAATGTATGCCCATAGAGGCTGGATGTATACCCAAAAGAGGCTGGTCCACACTACAAGGATACATGTGTATAGCGACGACAATTTTCAACGTAAATTAGCGGCGTCGCTACTTGCGTTGCTATTTGCATCACAAATGCGATGCAAATGTTGACGGTACTCAGGCGAAAAAGAGCAGATCGAAACCCGAGCATGTCATTTTGCACGAATGAATGAAAGAGAGAGTGAAAGGGAGAGCGAACTGCATCTTGTGTTTGAGAGGGAGAGGGAGAGAAATAGAGAAAGAGGGAGAATGAAAGCTTCTCACCACCGCCACCGCCGTTTGTGAAGAAGAGGAGGAAGTGTACGGAGGGCGAAGAGGAGCCGCCATCACGAAGAGGAGCCACCGAATCCATCCTCGGGCCTTTGCGGTGAGTGCGTTGTTCCCTCTTGCTTTGTTTTTGTTTTTTCTCCTTTTCTTTTGCTTGTTTTTGTTAAAAACCATGTGTATTGAAAGAGAAAGAGAGGAAATGAGAGAGGGAGAGGAAGAGAGAGAGAGGGAAAAAACATTAAGCATAATAGAGAAAGAGAAAGAGGGAGGGAGGAAGAGAGAGAAGAGAATGAATGAATAAAAAACAAAGAGAGGGTAAGATTTCTTTAATTTATTCTTTTCTTATTTGTAATAGTAGTAATAGTAGTAGTAGTAGTTCTTTAATTTCTTCTTTTCTTGTTTGTAGTGGTAGTGGTGGTGGTGGTGGTAGTAGTAGTAGTTCCTTAATTTCTTATTTTCTTGTTTGTTATTATTGTGGTAGTCATAGTCATAGTCGTGGTCATAGTAGTAGTAGTAGTAGTTTTCTTGTTTATTGTTATTGTTGTTGTTGTAGTAGTAGTTTTTTTTCTTTTCTTGTTTATTGTTGTTTAGTTTTATTGTTTGTTATTGTAGTAGTAGTGGTAGTGGTAGTTGTTTAATTTTTTCTTCTCTTGTTTGTTGTTGTTGTGGTAGTCGTAATCGTAGTCGTGGTCATAGTAGTAGTAGTAATAGTTTTCTTGTTTGTTGTTATTGTTATTGTAGTAGTAGTGGTGGTCGTAGTAGTAGTAGTAGTAGTAGTAGTAGTAGTAGTAGTAGTAGTAGTAGTAGTAGTAGTAGTAGTAGTAGTAGTAGTAGTAGTAGTAGTAGTAGTAGTAGTAGTAGTAGTAGTAGTAGTAGTAGTAGTAGTAGTAGTAGTAGTAGTAGTAGTAGTAGTAGTAGTAGTAGTAGTAGTAGTAGTAGTAGTGGTGGTGGTGGTCGTAGTGGTGGTGGTGGTCGTAGTAGTGGTGGTGGTCGTAGTAGTGGTAGTAGTAGTAGTAGTAGTAGTAGTAGTGGTGGTGGTGGTCGTAGTGGTGGTGGTGGTCGTAGTGGTGGTGGTGGTCGTAGTAGTGGTGGTGGTCGTAGTAGTGGTAGTAGTAGTAGTAGTAGTAGTAGTAGTGGTGGTGGTGGTCGTAGTGGTGGTGGTGGTCGTAGTGGTGGTGGTGGTCGTAGTAGTGGTAGTAGTAGTAGTAGTAGTAGTAGTAGTAGTAGTGGTGGTGGTGGTGGTGGTGGTGGTGGTGGTGGTGGTGGTGGTGGTGGTGGTGGTGGTGGTGGTGGTGGTGGTGGTGGTGGTGGTGGTGGTGGTGGTGGTGGTGGTGGTGGTGGTGGTGGTGGTGGTGGTGGTGGTCGTAGTAGTAGTGGTGGTGGTCGTAGTAGTAGTAGTAGTAGTAGTAGTAGTAGTAGTAGTAGTAGTAGTAGTAGTAGTAGTAGTAGTAGTAGTAGTAGTAGTAGTAGTAGTAGTTTATCTGGCTGTTCTATTAGATCTAGTTTGGCCAAACTTGGAGCCCAAATCATGACAGTCTTAGAGGAGCGACTGGCCATATAGCGGTCCCAAAGAGACCCAACCTATGTGGCACCAACTTCATTTCGAGTTCTAGCTACAGTTCGAGGTATGGACCTAGCTGGAACTAGCCTAGAGAGCCCTTTGATTGATAAAGTCCTCACTGAGGAGGAGCTACATGTTTCCAGTAGACTCGGACAAGGCACCATGCTACTCGATGTTGCCAAATATTTATTATTGCTAAGCAGGCTACCATAGAAACTAGATATGTGTGCCACACTCGAGTACAATCCTGAGTTCTACAATTGGTTTTTATCCTCACGGAGTGACATGGTTTCATGAACATGTACATTAATAAACAACATGTTTTGTGACTGTGTAAATAATACCAAAAGAAGCAAAGGCCAACACACCCCATGAGCAATGATGACCAAGTGCAGGTGATACGCATCAAGTCAAAACTAAGGGATTCAAGTTGGGAATGTCTTGTTTAGCTGGACATTTTCATTATGATTGAAGCATGTGACTTGCATGTACTCTCACGCCTTTCCAAGTGAATGCAGAATGACACAGGTCAATGCCTAGAAGCGTTTAATATCCAAGTCACCACAAGACCACCAACCCCACAAAAAACCATTATGGAGGAAGTGACAGGAATACTAAGAAACAAAAGCCATGGCGGAAGTGCCACTGGATGAGAACCCAATGACACCTCTGCAGAAAGCACATATTGCAATTGAGCATGGCTAAAGCATAATCATCGATTACCTCCTCCTTCTTGGCCAAACTCTATGTTCGGGCAAGAGCTACGCTCTCAACAAGGGCGAATGTCTCTTCATCATCCATAATTCAATTCACAAGATGCTCTGCCTTTGTCCATGCACAGCTCACTCCAAGTGCTACCTCAATTGTTCTATGTCTCACATGTTACAAAGAGGTTTGCAAACTCTCAAGTGTATCTCTTTATCTCAACAACAGTTCCTCTAGCATCAAGGCTGGTGATACAATCATCTCTCTAATATCCATTCTTCATAGCCTTTGGATCCCAAGATTTCTCAATCCAAATGAAAGGCTAACAGCCTCAATGTATGGCATTGATTGTATTCATTTTTTCCACCAAAAAGAAAGAAAGAAAGAAAAAAGAAAAGAAAAGAAAAGGGGAAAAAAAGCACACACGATCACAGCACCGCACCTAGGGGTCCTCAAATTAGGTACGTCCAGTGACCTTGGTCGGCTGGCTCCGTCCCTAATCCCCTAGCCCTTTGTACATCCCCCACAATTGTTCAAGGCACATCGAAGGCAGGACATACCTAGGGAGCTTGCCTCGCCTATGGTTAGACCTGTCACCCTGAACTACTTACACAATTCTTTTGCACTCCATCTCAATGCCATTACAATCAACAGTGGTAAGCAAGGCATGAAAGACAATGGAAAAGTACACCATACTTTTCAAGCACTACAAGTAGCCACTAGCTACCAAAAGCTAAGACATCAAGGAGCTCAATTATGCTACATTGCCTTGACAAGACCATAATGATGTCTCAAGCAATCTTCAAGTATACTCCTCGTCTTCATCGACAAATTTTTCCATCAACTTAGCCCCTTGCATCACTGATCCATTGCTATACAAGGAACCAGGCCGACAGTCTTCTAACTAAGTAATACCTAAATACGCACGTGTACTCACTTAATATTCGCACTATAACCTATACACGGTTTGGGTCCTCAAGTGCAGGACAATACTCAAGCTTGCTTAGAGTTCGACCTGTCTCCCAAACTAATCAAAATATGTCTTGTGCACGATAAGAAGACTAGGACTACCCCTTAGGGAGAGACCACATGAGAGGTTTTCAATTGCAGGTATTGAAGACTCCAACGAGGGTGTCGTTCGCTCTTCATCAACACTCAACTCTGAATTCCTATCCTTATCACCCTGTAAGCCTGCCATTGTACTCCATTAGTGCAACCCTCCCAAAGAACAGCCCTACCACCAACTCCCATTGCCCTACCACCTACCACTTAACCCACCAACGTGCCCTCAACGACCTTCCTCCCCACCACTACCACCAACACTCCGCCAGGGCAACCACAAATGCCCTTGCCACCCACGTCTTCGGTGCATGCTAACGCCTGCTACCTATGATGGTAAGTGCCATGGGACTGGCACTCATCTAGGAGGGGGGTAATGTTAACCCTAACATGAAGAAAGCAAAATGAAATAAAAAAGACGCAGGGCAAAGGCGGAAAAAAGGTAGCCCGACTGAAGAAAGAAGAGGAGAAAAGGCCAAAAGCGCAAGGGCAACCTTAAAAAGTCCAAGGCAAATGCAAAAGGGGAAAGGTGCATTTTAAAATACAAAGACGCACCCTGAAATCTTGTAAAAGAGTGCCAGGCGGTGGAAAATCCGGAAAGCTAAAACAGAAGACAAAGACAAAGGCCAAGGCAAAGAGAAACGGAAGACAAAGGCGCACAAGGAAAAGTGCAAGTCAAAACTTTTGTAAAAGAGCGCAACGCATCATGGTTTAATTCAAGGAGCACCGGGCTCTCACCGGTGTAATTTGTAAATGTAGACGGGCGGTGGAAAGGAAGCTAGGAAGATAGAAGGACAATGGGAAAAAGGGCCTAGGCTACGGCCGGTCATGTAAAAAAGGAAAAAAGGGCATGACCGCCCAAAAGGGATTTAGGGTTTTGTATATAAAGTTGAAAAGTGAATGAGAAGCTCATTCTTATGTGTAGCCAAAAGTAGCTCTCCTCTTCTTCTTCTTCTTCTTGTTCTTGATTGCTTGAGCTTGTGCTTGAGAGAGGGAGTGTGAGACTGTGAGGGAGTGAGTGTGTGAAGGTGAGGGACCGTGGGGTGGAGAAGCTCTCCATCTTCTCCTCTCTTATTCTCTTCTCTTCTCTTATCTTATCTTGCTCGTGGCGATGGAGCTTGGAGCTTGGAGCGGGAGGATCGAGCTTGCTTGAAGCTTGCACTTGGATCGTGGAGCTACCGAAGTGTGCGGGAGAGGAGGCAACTCGATCGGCATGAAGGTAAGCTCACTACACCCAGTAGGCATGAGAGCGCGTAGGCTATGTGAGAGGTAGCCATTAGCATTCGGCTTGAAACGCTTGAAGCAATAAGCGGTCCGTGGGTCTTGGCGGTTGAGTGAAAGCTCCCACACTCTACAATCTTATGTGAGCAAATGTGAAGAAATACACATTTGATTAAAAAACAACCCTTAGAAGGGTTCAAAAAATATGTGCAAAAGAATGTGTAAATATGAAAATGTGAAAAGGTTACACATGCACATCCATAACTTGTCCTATACAAAAATTAGAGCCATACTTCTTTTTGGAAGCTCCAAACCATGCACAAAGCACATTAATAAAAAACAAAGGGACAAGCCATGCATAACAAAGTCGTATCAAAATACAAAATAAATATGCATGGTTATAATAAAAAAGATATGGATGATAAATAAAACAATAGATGTACAAAAGATACCATATGGTTTAAAGAAAAGAAATCACGGATGAAGAAAACCACTTCTTTAACCTATGGACCAAAATACCATGTACAATAAGACTTTTGAAAAGGCACATGATATTAAGAAACATATGGCTCCCATATGGAAAACCATTTCCTAAGGAGAAAATGTACCCTTTCACGTGAAAACCATGTGTCTTTCCCACCGTTTTAGAAAAACCACCTTCTATAGGATTCCTTCTCTAGAATAAAAAATCCATCTATTGTAAAAAGGGACTCCCTTGCAACTATAAAGTTGGGATCTCTCATCCATAGGGGGATGGAACTTTCATATTTCCCTTGTACAGTTTTCAATTTTTGTATTTCTTAGTTCTGAGGAGGTGCTCAACAAGCCACACATACCTTCTTCCCCAATCTTCCTTGTACACATACCTTCTTCTCCAAGCTTCCATCTCTCTCCAAGATTCCCTTGTACACACTATCTCTCTCAAGCTTCCTCTCCAAGCTTCCCTTATGCAAGCCTTCTTCCACAAGCTTCCCTTGTATAAATAAAAGCAAAGTAGGCGTTTTGTCAATGGAACTGTAGTAATATTTACTTAGGATTAATATATCCTTTGGATTTTTGGGCATAACAATCACCATTGTAGGTTATTCTAGAGAGCCAGAAGCAAATTCCCTTGCGATGGATATACCTTTTGAGTGTTCCATGCTAGGTTCGGGTTATTCATTTGCATGGAACATTTAGAATTCCCCATTCATGAGCCTGTTCGGGGATCAAAAGAAAGAGAACCCCTGGATCATCATCTTTGTAGACTTCTTTTAGGGATTCCCACCCTCTTCGGAGATTGCCTTTTGAACCAAAAGTAGCATACATAAAAAAATGTGGAATTCTTACAAAGAAGAGCAATGTGTATGCAATGTTGGTTTGTGAATACTGCATGGATGGCCAAGATAATGAATTCACCCTCATTGCAAGCATACTTGGAGTTAATGAAGTATGCTCATCTCCAAGGAATGCATTGTAGGGATAGTCAAACCCCCAAATAATCATATATAGTTTTTTGTCGGAGTCAGCATAGTCGAGGGCACCCACATAGTCCTCATTGTCGTCAGTGTCCCATCCTTCACAACTTTCCATTCTATAGAGCTGGGTGGATCATAGTCCAACCGGTTATAGGTGGGGCAACCCATTGTGCGACGATGGTATGGAATATAGTCAGGAACATACTGTAGAACATTAGTTGAGCTAAGGACAGTTCTCTCAAACTGGGGTATTTTATCATAGTTTGGGTTATATGGATAGGGATATTCATATTCATCATTGCCATAGTAATCCCAACCAATCATCACCAAGTTTGTCAAGTCTGGCTTGGGTTTGGGAATCATCATTACAAATTTTCCAACCAGAGTCATCCGTCCATTGAGCACAGATAGCACATGTTTCTTGCCCTTCAGTATGAAACTGCTGGAGATTTTGTGGGTAATTACCTTCTAAGAGCCAAGTACGGTCATCCTTGGTTGCATAGTTTAGATCGGGACCAGAGGCTTCTGAGTCTAATAGGGTGTCAAGCGAACCATCTCTGTGGTTAGTTTGCCATTTTATGTTTTGCCAATGAAGAATATCCTTATATATGTTAGCCCAATCTTCATAACAAAACTCCTTTTCTTTTCGTAATTGGATTTGGAGAAGAAAAATAAGGAAATGATAAAGTCTCACCATCAGATTGCGTTATAGCTTTGTGATGCTTCTTTGTTTCCTTCAATAGTTCTTCGATGATGTCACCCAACGGATTTAGATGTAGCATCCTGATTCTTCTTCTTCATCTTCTTTGTTAGTTCAGCGTAGACTCCAATCCTTCGTACATAGCGGGCTAGCATTGTAGGCTTTGAGATTTTCGTGTTGGGTTGCCTTTCAAATTCAATGTCTGCTTCAGCTCCTGAGTGAATAGAAGACCATTGGTTGTCTAGAGGAGCTATCTTGCTAGATTCTGGTAGGTCCTTTTCTTTGCCTTTGTTGTTTGGAGAAGAAGGATTCATCATATAAAGCACGCCTTTAGAGATAGGCCTTTGGAGATGTTTTGAGAATGTGAGAGAATCAAGAGGTAATGATTTCTTTTCTTCTGCCAAAAAAGAAACTTCAAATCTATTGATGAGGTCGAGAGATTTGAAATCCATTTTACACCCTTTGATGCAGTTTGCATGAGATCGCTTACTATCTAGAAAAGACATAGTTGTATCTTCGGTTGCACCCAGATTTAGAAAAGATTTTTAAGGTAGGGATTTACATGTGTCTTCAATGGTCTTGGGAGAATCATCTTTTCCAAGTGTAGCTTCAGTAGCCAGTATCATTCTGAGAGAGGGTGAGGCTTTCCCAATTCTTCGTTTGACTAATGCTTTAGCAGAGGTATTGATAGGTTCTTCTTTCCATCCATTTATCCAGGCATGATCATGTTCTTTACTTGGCTGTGTAGGGTTGTTAATGGGGATGAGAGGTTCATCTTCCCATGCTCTAAGGTAAGCATGATTATGTTGTGTGATTGGCTGAGGAGAGTTGCAGTTGTTTATGTAAGGGCTTTATCGTTTGAGAAGATGATATCGAAGAATCATAATTTGTTACCTGGGGAGAGGAGTGGGAATTTAGATATTCTCCCAAGATGTCGTAGAGTGTTTCATCCCATTCTCTTTCTTGCGAATGCTTTAGGTCAATGTGGTGAACCTCAAATTGGTGATGAGGTGTATCTTTGTAGTAGAGGCTTTTTAGATCTTCTCGAACCAGAATAGACTTCTTTGATGTGTCTGTGGGATTGGACTCTTCAGTAAGTATCTCTCCATGAATACGAGAATCTTCCCAATGGCACCACTTTTTTTCTGCTTCATATAATCTTTCATCCAAGATTGGTTCATCTAGAAAGGAGGCAATGAGAGGCCTGTTAGAGTAATCCTCTGTCTTGATTATGTAATTTTCTAGATTGAGAGGATATCTCTTAGTAATGTGTGGTTGCTGGTATCTTACTTCAAGAAGCTCTTTTGCAATTTCTACATTATACCATGATTCTTGTTCATTATCCGGGGACAATGTCCAAGATATTGGGGGAGGAGGTCTAGGAAGCTTTTCACACATATGCCATAGTTCTTGTTCATTGTTTGGAGACAATATCCAAGATGTTGGAGGGACTCTGGGAAGTTTAGCAGGAATTTCTACATTATACTTTCGTGGAGAGGGCTTAAGAACAGTCATGTCAGTTGGGAAAGAATTAAGAGAGAGTATATCTTCTGCAAATTCTTCCTTACTACTCCCGAATATCTTCTTGTATTTCCCTTTGTTATGCATCATGTAAAGAATTCCCAAATCCTTTTGGGATAAGGGATTTAATGAATTACAAGAAGAAGTAGACAGTAGCTCCTTATCTGTACCTTTGATAGGATCTTGGGTTCGGGATGCCAGATCTTGGTTCTTAAAGACACAAGTAGTTGGATCACAAGTAGTGGTAGATAGTGACCTCCTTTTGTCTTGTTGGCTAGGATCTTCTTTTTCCAAATTCTTATCCTCCAATGGATGGAATGGAAAACAAGAAGGAGAAGGGAATGGCTGTCCTTTTCTCTCTCTTAGAGGAAGACAGTGTTGTTGAGGAAGAGGAGAGGAACGAGATGCCAATTCTTTAATTCCCTCATCAGGATTGGGAGGAGGAGGCTGTGGAGAAGCACCAAAAGACCTAGATGCATCATTCTTGGTTTGATCTCGAGGATCACCTAGTTGAGGCCATAAAATAACGCCAAGAGGGGACTGCACAGTAACATCTGAATTCTTTCCCTTAGAAATAGGTAAAGAATCAAATGCATGATCCTTGTGTCGATTTTGAGAACCATTAGAATCAGACTGTCGAAGCTCGGTTGAAGAACTAGATGTAAGATATCTGTGGTTTTCTTGAAGAGCAATAGGGAGAGGCTGTTGAAGCATGACAGAAGAAGAACTAGATATGAAATTTTGTTTTCTTCTTTAAGATCACCGTAAGAACTTAATATAAGATTCTCTTGCTTATGATAAATCTACAGTGGAACATTGAGAGAATCAGGTGCAGGATGTTCATTCTTATCTTCGAAAAGAAGAGAATGAGATTGTAGAGGAACATCAACACTGGTAGAACCAGATTGTTGGGGATTAGTAGAAGGGTTAGGAAAAGAACTATGTAAAACAGTAGGAGGAGTAGATACAAGGCTTTTTTGGTTTTGTTCTACTAGTTGTTCTATGTAAGTATTTTGGAGATTAAAGCTATGAGTAAGTTTAGTAATACAATCTTTAATAGATTCTATACTGGATTTTCGGTAATGTACACTAGATTATTGGTAATATACACTAATAGGAGTTGTATGGGTATTAGTGAGGTGATTAGGAAAAGATAAGGGCTCAACAAGATTATTGCTTTGGGTGGATTTTCTAGAAGAGATGTTATGGGATAAGGATCCTAGGGGATTAGGAGGAGAAGAGGGTTTTCGTAAGAGATAGTGAGCTTCAGTGCGAGAACAAACCCTTTTAATGATATCACTAAAATTTACCTCAGAAACAGAAACTTCGTCACTCTTGGGATTTCTTTCCTTCGTATGGAGTGTAGATGGTTGTCGTGTAGAAGCAGACTCTGCTTCTTCTTTAATGTTGGAGGCATGCGAACTCATCCAAACTTGAAACGAAGCCATAATAATTTCAGAATGGATGATCTCGGATTGCAAGAGAACACAAGGTCTTGAGCTAAATGCCAATGCTACCACGACCAATGGCAAACACGGCAATAACGCCCTTACAAAATCTTAGATTGCAAGAGAACACAACTCTAGAACTCGAAACTCTTATGACTCTGATACCAACTTCAGAGCGATCGCACGGAAACGCCAATACAAACGAAGAAAGCAAAACCAGGCAGGAGACAGAGACCACTAGTTGTAGGAGACCAAGCCAATATATTTCATTAGGAGCATGGAGCTTCTTGTACAAGGTAGAGATCGGTTCATGGAGTAGATATATATGGCGGAAGGAGTATTTACAAGAGGGTGTGGAAGACTAGATGGAAATGTATGAGGCTTAGGCTAAAATGTTAGAGGAAGGAGGTAGCTTGGGAGAAGTGGTGGAGGTAGCTTAATGGTGAAGGTAGTCGGGAAGCTTGCAGGAGTATGGCAGAGAGCTTCGTGTGACAAGGGTATGGATAAGGGAGAGTGTGGAAGCTTGGAGCGGCTTACGGCTATGGGGAAGGAAGCTTGAAGCGGAGTGAGGCTAAAAGGAAGGAAGCTTTGGAGAGAAAGGGAGTGGAGCGGCTTACGGTTATGGAGGAAGGAAGCTTGAAGAGGGTAGAGGGTAAGAGCTTGAGATAGAGCTTGTAGTAGTGAGGGTTTACACAAGGGAAGCTTGAAGGAGAAGCTTGTGGAAGAAGGCTTGCATAAGGGAAGATTGGAGAGGAAGCTTGAGAGAGATAGTGTGTGCAAGGGAAGCTTGGAGCGAGATGGAAGCTTGGAGAAGAAGGTATGTGTACAAGGAAGCTTAGGGAAGAATATATGTGAGGCTTGTTAAGCACCTCCTAATAGCTAAGAAACACACTCACAAAAATAAAAAATTGTACAAGGGAGGTATGAAATTTTCACTCCCCCTATGGATGAGAGATCCCCCTTTTATAGTTGCAAGGGAGTCCCTTTTTACAAAAGATGGATTTTTTATTCTAGAGAAGGAATCCTCTAGAGGGTGGTTTTTCTAAAACGGTGGGAGAGTCACATGGTTTTCATGTGAAAGGATACATTTTCTCCCTTGGAAAATGGTTTTCCATATATGAATTGTCTTCTTGATTTCCAATGTGCCAACTCTTTTGTTTTTTGTATCTTTTATTTTGATACCATGTCCCTTTTCAAAAGTATTTTTGTACATGGTATTTTGGTCCAAATAAGTGGTTTTTTTCATCCGTGATTTCTTTTCTTTAAACTATATGGTATCTTTTGTCCATCTATTATTTTATTTATAATCCATATCTTTTTTATTATAACCATGCATCCATGCATATTGCTTTTGTATTTTGGTACGACTTTGTTACGCATGGCTTGTTCCTTTAATTTTTTGTTAATGTGCTTTGTGCATGGTTTGGAGCTTCCAAAAAGAAGTATGGCTCCAATTTTTGTATAGGACAAGTTATGGATGTGCATGTGTAACCTTTTCACCTTTTCATATTTGCACATTCTTTTACACATATTTTTTGAATCCTTTTAAGTGTTGTTTTTGGATCAAATGTGAAATTTTCACATTTACACAATGCTTTTGGACCCTTCTAAGGATTGTTGCATGCTTTGAATCCTTCCAAGGTTTTTGCCCAAATGTGAATTTCTTCACATTTGCTCACATTTTGGATCCTTTTGAAAAACTCTTTTTTTTTTCCATTTTTAATAAAAGCAAAGTAGGCGTTTTGTCAATGGAGCTATAGTAATATTTGCTTAGGATTAATTTATCCTTTGGATTTGTGGGCATAACAGTCACCAGTGTAGGTTATTCTAGAGAGCTAGAAGTAAATTCCCTTACAAAGGATACACCTTTTGAGCGTTCCATGCTAGGTTTGGGTTGTTCATTTGCATGGAACATTTAGAATTCCCCCTTCATGAGCCTGTTCGGGGATCATAAGAAAGAGAACCCCTAGATCATCATCTTTGTAAACTTCTTTTAGGGATTCCCACCATCTTCGGAGATCGCCTTTTAAACCAAAATTAGCATACATAGAAAAATGTGGAATTCTTACAGAGAAGAGCACTATGTATGCAATGTTGGCTTGTGAATATTGTAGGGATGGCCAAGATAATGAATTCATCCTCATTGAAAGCATACTTGGAGTTAGTAATGAAGTATGCTCATCTCCAAGGAATGCATTATAGGGATAGTCAGACCCCCAAATCATCATAAATAGTTTTTTGTTGGAGTCTGCATAGTCGAGGGTGCCCACATAATCCTCATTGTCGTCAGTGTCCCATCCTTCACAACCTCCCAATTCTGTCAAGCTGGGTGGATCATAGTCCAACTGGTTATAGGTGGGGCATCCCATTGTGCGAGGATGGTATGGAATATATTCAAGAACATACGGCAGAACATTAGTTGAGCTAAGGACAATTCTCTCAAACTGGCGTATTTTATCATAGTTTGGGTTATATGCATAGAGGTATTCATATTCATCATCGTCATAGTAATCCCAACCAGGATCATTGCCAAGGTTGTCAAGTCTGGCTTGGCTTTGGGAATCATCATTGCAAATTTTCCAACCAGAGTCATCCGTCCATTGAGCACAGATAGCACATGTTTGTTGCCCTTCAGTATGAAACTGCTGGAGGTTCTGTGGATAGTTACCTTCTAAGAGCCAATTAGGGTCATCCTTGGTTGCATAGTTTAGATCGGGATCAGAGGCTTCTGTGTCTGATAGGGTGTCAAGCGAACCATCTCTATGGTTAGTTTGCCATTTTATGTTTTTCCAATGAAGAATATCCTTTTTACATATGTTAGCCCAATCTTCATAGCAAAACTCATTTTCATCCTTCTTTGGAAGAGTTTTCTTAATTGGATTCGGAGAAGGAAAATAAGGAAAGGATGAAGTCTCACCATGAGATTGCGTTATAGCTTTGTGATGCTTCTTCTTTTCCTTAAGTAGTTCTTCGATTATATCACCATCGGATTTGGATATAGCATCATGATTCTTCTTCTTCTTCTTCTTCTTTGCTAGTTCAGCATAGACTTCAATCCTTCATACATAGCTAGCTAGCATTGTAGGCTTTGAGATCTTCGTGTTCGGTTGCCTTTCAGATTCAATGTCTGCTTCAGCTATTGAGTGAATAGGAGACCATTGGTTGTCTAGAGGAGTTGTCTTGCTAGATTCTGGTAGGTTCTTTTCTTTGCCTTTGTTGTTTGGAGAAGAAGGATTCATCATGTAAAGCATGTCTTTAGAGATAGGCCTTTGGAGATCTTTTGAGGATGTGAGAGAATCAAGAGGTAATGATTTCTTTTCTTCTGCCAAAATAGAAGCTTCAAATCTATTGATGAGGTCAAGAGATTCGAAATCCATTTTACACCCTTTGATTCAGTTTGTATAATTTTGAAAAGACTTTCGAGGTAGGGATTTACCTTTGTCTTCAATGGTCTTGGGGGAATCATCTTTTCCAAGTGTAGCTTCAGTAGCCAGTATCATTATGAGAGAGGGTGAGGCTTTCTCAATCTTTCGTTTGCCGAATGCTTTAGCAGAGGTATTGATAGGTTCTTCTTTCCATCCATTTATCCAGGCATGATCATGTTCTTCACTTGGCTGTGTAGGGTTGTTAATGGGGATGAGAGGTTCATCTTTCCATGCTCTAAGGTAAGCATGATCATGTTATGTGATTGGCTGAGGAGAGTTGCAGTTGTTTATGCAAGGACCTATTGTTTGAGAAGATGATATCGGAGAATCAGGATTTGTTACCTGCTGGGGAGAGGAGTGGGAATTTAGATTTTCTCCAAGATGTCGTAGAGTGTTTCATCCCATTCTCTTTCTTGCGAATGCTTTAGGTCAATGTGGTGAACCTCAAATTGGTAGTAGAGGCATTTTAGATCTTCTCGAACCTGAATAGACTTCTTTGATGTGTCTGCGGGATTGGAGTCTTCAGTAAGTATCTCTCCATGGATACGAGAATCTTCCCAATGGCACCACCTTTTTTCTACTTCATATGATCTTTCACCAGTTTAGTGGCCCACTCGGTCAAGCATTCTGCCACATCTCTATGTTCTATGAGGGCTTGCTCGGTTGCTATCTCATGCAAAGTTCTAAGGGTTTCCCTAGGCTTTAGCATAGCTGGGGGCTCAGGCCTAGATGAGCAAGATTGATCAATGCCAGGATTGCTTATGCCTTTGAGGTTTTCATGTTTCTCCTGAGGCTTTATGGTAGTTGTGTCATGGTTCTCCTCGGATGTGACTGGCATGGTCTTAGCATCCTGTTGTGACTTTGGTTGGAGTACCAATTTTGTGCAAAGGTACCTTGTCCTTTCCCTTTTCGTTTGATTGCTTCAAGCTTTTCCTTATTTGTCTCACATAGAGCTGTATAAAATGAGGGTATCAAGCACAATTCTCTAGTTGTGGCTTTTGGGATGTCCTTCATGACTTTTTCAACAATAGCTGCATAGCAGAAACAAACATCTTGCTGCTCATACCAAGTCAGTGGTTCAGTTATGAGCTTTGTGTGCTCTGGTGTTGGCCTTCCGATGTCCACATGGACGTATGCACGTGTGATGGCTGTCAGTTGTGATCAAGCTTCACCATGCACTTCATCTCTGGTTCATTGGTCAGATGCGCCATTTCTTTGGCCAAGTCTTCGAGAGATTTATCCTCAAGCCTAGGCTTTAGGTGCTTTGGAAGAATTGGAGGTGTCAAGGATGTTTGTTGTAACATCTCTTCCAAAGGTGAATTGCTAAGGACATGTTCCACAATGGGTGTTGTCACGGCCAAAGGTTGTGACTGCTGTGGTCCCTGATTGGAAGTAGTGGTGGCTAGTTCAGTGGACTGGCTACCATTGGTAGACTGCGGTGTCAAGTCCTTAGGCAGATCAGAAGTGGTCGTGTCTTTTGTTGCCCTTTGCGCATTCACTTGTGTAGGTTGAGCAGTGGCACGAGGCTACTGCTGCCGTGCTTCCCATGCCCATTTAGGTGAAGAGGATGTAGGAGATTTGGGACTCCTACGTGGGCTTGGCACTGACTGGAGAATTTGCTCGTGATTGTTAGAAGATTCTGTCATTAGCTTTGTTGAGCAATCAGCCTTATTATGAGCAATGTTGTGCCTGTGGTGCTCATTATCCTCTTGGGAAGTCAAAGGCTCCTTGGGCACTAGTGGACCTTGTGCACGCTCGATAGTTACCTCTGATATCTACTTGCTAAGTATGCTAAGCTGAGGATCTAATTTTTGATAGGTCACGTTTGGTTTCTTGATTTCAATCGTGAGGGGCTCAATCACTCCAATATTTTTGGTTCGAGACTTGGATTCTCGTTTAGGTTTCCTCCTACGCCTCTTTGCTTTTGACATAATTTGGGCTTCTGATATCTGGCCCAAGTCTAGAGCATCGACCTCGTCTCTTGGAAACTGAAGTATCAGAGTGCACCAAAGTAGATCTAATAGAATAGCCAGATAAACAATAACAACAATTACTACTACTACTACTACTACTACTACTACAAACAAGAAAACTAAACAACAATAAACAAGAAAAGAAAAAAAACTACAACAACAACAACAACAATAACAACAAACAAGAAAACTACTACTACTACTACTATGACCATGACTACGACTACGACTACCACAACAACAACAAACAAGAAAAGAAGAAATTAAACAACAACAACAACAACTACTACTACAATAACAAACAAGAAAACTAAACAAAAATAAACAAGAAAAGAAAAAAAAAACTACTACTATAACAACAATAATAACAATAAACAAGAAAACTACTACTACTACTACTATGACCATGACTACGACTATGACTATCACAACAACAACAAACAAGAAAATAAGAAATTAAAGAACTACTACTACTACCACCACCACCACTACTACCACTACAAACAAGAAAAGAAGAAATTAAAGAACTACTACTACTACTATTACTACTATTACAAACAAGAAAAGAATAAATTAAAGAATATGATCTTATCCTCTCTTTGTTTTTTATTCATTCATTCTCTTCTCTCCCTCCCTCTCTCTTTCTCTTTCTCTATTATGCTTAATGTTTTTCCCTCTCTCTCTCTCTCTCTCTCGTTCCTTCTTTCTTTTTCTCTTCCTCTCCCTCTCTCATTTCCTCTCTTTCTCTTTCAATACACATGGTTTTTAACAAAAACAAGCACAAGAAAAGGAGAAAAAACAAAAACAAAGCAAGAGAAAACAACGGACTCACCGCAAAGGCCCGAGGATGGATTCGGTGGCTCCTCTTCGTGATGGCGGCACCTCTTCGCTCTCCATACACTTCCTCCTCTTCTTCACAAATGGCGGCGGCGGCGGTGAGAAGCTTTCCTTCTCCCTCTTTCTCTATTTCTCTCCCTCTCCCTCTCAAACACAAGATGCAGTTCGCTCTCCCTTTCACTCTCTCTTTCATTCGTTCGCACAAAATGACGCGCTCGGGTTTCGACCTGCTCTTTTTCGCTTGAGCACCGTCAATATTTGCGCCGCATTTGCAATGCAAATAGCAACGCGCTAATTTACGTCGAAAATTGTCGTCGCTATATGCACGTATCCTTGTAGTGTGGACCAGCCTCTTTTGGGTATACATCCAACCTCTATGGGCATACATTCAGCCTCTATGGGTATATATCATTTAATTTCTCAACACATCGAGAGATCCAGGGTGCCTCTGGAACAACTCATGGTATTTCAAGCAGTGAAGGATTACCAAAAGGTAGTGAATAGGTGTTTGGCCCACATGGATCTTTCGCACAAAGTATGCATTGTTACCATGGATAGTCCACTAAGTAAAGCACCTTTGGATCTCGTAGAGTGTAATTGCGCATCGGCAATTTACCTCCTTGCATTGGATACATCCCTAGAGGAGGAGAGCGATGAAGATACAACTCCACAAGTTGTTGCTATCATGTATACGGGAGAAGAGCCGATTGAAGAGCTTATAAATATTGAAGAGGAATAGCTCAAGGTAAAGTCTAGTATGGTTTTGACGAGTAGATGGTGTGCAGTACTTGCTTCTATCGAATGTGCTGCAATACTTGGAAATGAAGGAAGAAGAGTTGTTTTTTGTCCTAGGGAGGGATTCGATGGAAGACCTGATCGATTATGATTACATAGATGTGTGTTTGATGATGGCAGAGATGGGAAGATATTATGGCACAAGCTTAGATACAGTGAGTGCCATCATAGCAGCATAATAGCAAATCACCTCAGTTGAAGAAGATTACCTGGTGCAAGATGCTGAATTTGAAGCACTACATCATGATCTATTTGGACCAAGGCCCCAGCTTCCTACCAAGGAGTTTGTAGAACCCTCTGCCCAAAGAGGTGCCTCATTGACACATGAGGAAATGAAGATGCAAGATGATCTAGAGAAGGTGAGATTTCTAACTATCATATATTTTTATGCAACGAAACTTGACCCTAACGTGCATCGGGTCCCTAGAGTCCAGCGGTTAAATCTTGACAAAAAATAATGTCTACAGCTGAAAGTGGTCCCAGATGCTAGACTTCGGATAGGGCAACTGTAGGCATCATTTTTTGCCAAGATTTTACTAGTGGACTCCGGGGGACTCGGCACACCCTATGGTCAAGTTTCGTCGCTTTCAGATAACTCTAGGTTAGTTGCTAATTATATTATTTGATTTGACTTTGTTATTCAAGACAACATGTTGCATATAGATAAGTTTTCATCAAGGCAAGGAGGAGCTCGACATGCGGATTGATGGAAGGATTTTGCTTTGAAGGAGTACATTGACAACCTAATTGTAGGCTTGGTGGTCTTCCATAAGAAGTGCTCACTATGAGGGCAGGAAACAAGCATGAAAATTCAAACTTTGATCAAGTTTGGACCTTTTCAAGTGATACCTTTGACATCTAGCTTAGAGAAGTGGTGCTAGTCAAGCGGTCAAAGCTTCTTTACTTGTTTGACCAAATGCATAGTGAAGCAATGTGTGTGCTTGCTACATTAGGTGACCTTGTTAAAGTGTTAGATCTACTTCTCCTAGAGAAAGAGTTGAAGGAGGAGCATGTTATTTTTGAAGCAAAGAATAACTTCTATTTCCATCGAAAGCTAGCCCCTTCTCTCCACCAATGAAAAAGCCAAGGAACGAATGAGAGTTATTGTTAGCTATCGGCTTTTTGTATTTGCCATCACTATCAGCCACATCGTATGTATTTTTTTTATGAATATAATATATTTTACTTTATCCCTATAAATAAATATCTATTGAATAAATGTGTGATTCGTGTAAGTGTGACGATAATGTGTGGTACTACGTGAATGACACATTTGTATGCGTTAATATAATCCAATTTAATTATATCAACACATAGTACTGCACTTGTGCTTATGCATAGACAATAACGTAACTCGTATCCATACATATTACTACTTTCGATGCGTGCATAAGTTAAACAAAAATTAAGAGTTTTGCGTTTTAAGAAACAAAATAAAATAGCTTTACTCAATTAATTGAATTTAATATACATCGTGTGTGTGTGTGTGTGTGTGTGCCAACATGACAGAGTATACAAAATGTTTTGGACTTCAAAGATGCTATGGTGCTATAACACTCATTACAAGACATTCCATCATTAATCTCATAACCTAAGGAGGAGTCTCCTTGTCGTATCAAATTGGAACGATAAAGTTCATGTCTTTATCTGTGATTGTAA
The DNA here is from genome assembly GCF_053477565.2 of Lygodium microphyllum. NCBI lineage: Eukaryota > Viridiplantae > Streptophyta > Polypodiopsida > Schizaeales > Lygodiaceae > Lygodium > Lygodium microphyllum. The sequence goes on along the minus strand of NC_141161.1, from coordinate 201,748 downwards.
TGAGCTCTGCATGGATGGACGCTAGCTATGTATCATCGAACAATTCGATGAAAAACCCCCTCTAAAGCCATTTGCAGGGCCTCCATAGCTATATTAGTCCACTTTCTTGCTGGTGGGCCATTGCATACTCATGTCCAAAATCTTTCCATCCTTTTTAGCTCTAAATATTGCATAACTTTTCGAAAAACCTGACGAAAAGATCTTTTAGGGATAAGAAGCTCATATCTGCAATGGATTCCCCTTATCTCCCGAAGAATGATAGCTCTTGGCTACCTAAGGAGTGCATATATGAAGTTTCATCGCATTCCAATACATTTTAGTATTTTAAAAATTATCCCACACCAAAATTATGGATGGATTGATAATCAAGAAATCAACATTGCAACTACTAGCCCTTACAAACTTCGCACCACATAGACTATATAGAGACATAAGGAGTGAAGTCTACAACAACAACAAATAAGAAAACTAAACAACAATAAACAAGAAAAACAAAAAAACTACTTCTACTACAACAACAACAAATAAGAAAACTACTATTACTACTACTAGTACTACTACTACAATCACGACTACGATGACTACGACCATGACTATGACTATCACAATAACAACAAACAAGAAAAGAAAAAATTAAACAACAACTACTACTATCACCACCACTACCACCACTACTACTACGACTACCACAACAACAACAAACAAGAAAATGAGAAATTAAACAACAACTACCACTACCGCTACCGCTATCATTACTACTACCACTACCACTATCACAATGACACCAAACAAGAAAAAAATAAAAGAAGAAATAAAACAACAACAATAACAATAACCTCTCCCTCCCTCTCTCTCTCCCTCCCTCTCCCTCTCTTTCTCTCTTTCCCTATTATGTTTAATGTTTTCTCCCTCTCTCTCTCTCGTTCCTTCTTTCCTTTTCTCTCTTCCTCTCCCTCTCTCATTTCCTCTCCATCTCTCAATACACATGATTTTTAACAAAAACAAGTAAAAGAAAAGGAGAAAAAACAAAAACAAAGCAAGAAGGAACAACACACTCACTGCAAAGGCCCGAGGATGAATTCGGCGGCTCCTCTTCACGATGGCGGCTTCTCTTCACCCTCCGTACACTTCCTCCTCTTCTTCGCAAATGGCAGCAATGGCGGTGAGAAGCTTTCCTTCTCCCTCTTTCTCTCTTTCTCTCCCTCTCCCTCTCAAATGCAAGATAGAGTTCGCTCTCTCTTTCATTTGTTCACACAAAATAACGCGCTCGGGTTTCGACCTGCGTTTTTTTGTCTGAGCACCGTCACTATTTGCATTGCATTGGAAACCGCCGTCGCTATGCCTCCGTATCTTTGTAGTGCTGCAACATCCCTTCATGGCTTTCTACGAAGAAATGACACCTCATCCTTAGCTTGCTCGTTCCTAGCCACTATAAAGTCAAGAATATGGATGTGCATCTTCATCCATTAGTTGATGAGCTTAAGATTTTGTGGGAGGAGGCGGTCGTCATGGAAAATATGAGCAAGCACGACGGTTGACGCGGTCCGCCAATATACGAGCTATTTTCATGTGGACCATGCATGACTTTCCGGGATTCAGGGAGTGCTCGGGTAAGTAGGCTTCCGTTCTTGTTGGTAATATCTATCATAGCTCATTCAAGTTTGTATGGTTACCTCACATTATCATACATGTCCATTGTGTAGGCCCCACAATTAGACTCCTGAAGGTCAGGAACCATGAAGAATATGGTATATCAAGGACACTTCGCTTTCTTGCCGGAGGGTCATGAACTGAGGGAAGGTTTTCTTGAACAATCTCCAACATGAATGAATGCCCAAAGCTGGTACAAGTTGAATTTGGTCTATACAAAGTCGTATCCAAACGGAATGCAACGGTTCTCAGTTTTCTACGAGTTGCCATATTGGACCCACTTACATATCAACCACTTATTGGATCCCATGCATATTTTCAAGAATGTGGGTATCTTACTATGGGACCACATCACAGGATTGAGAGATACTGTAGGGATATGAATGGATTTGAAGGGGTAGGCAAGATGGAGGCACTTTGGGCACAGTCGAGTGCTAATGGTCGCTTGCAACTACCTTGCATTCCTTGGGTTTTGTCCACTAAAGAAGAGCGCATTGTGAAACAAATTATCAAGTCTATCCGCACTCTGACGGGTATGATGCATTCTCTCAAGTCCGTGTTTTTTAAAGACAACCAATTATCAAGGCTAAAATCCCATGATTGGCATAAGATATGTCAGGTTTGTACTAGAATGGAATGTGAGTGGCCTGTGTATTTTGCTTTTTGGAATGTAGTCATTGTTTGTAATGCTTCTTCATTTGTAGCAGTTCGTACTATCGATCACGATCGCGGAATGCCTTACTCCAAAAATACGCAGGGCGATTTACAAGTTGTCAAATTTAGTGCAATGGATCTCACAGAAGGAGATCAAGGCATCCTCTATTGAATCTGCAAGGCAAGGAGTAGTGGAGATTGTCTGTCTCTTTGAGAAGTACCTGCCCACCAGCATGGTCACGATACAAATCCACCTCTTGGTGCATCTTGCAGAGGAAGTAGAGATTGTGGGACCTGTCCATACATGATGGATGTTTTTCTTGGAGCACTTCATAAAAACCCTGAAAGACTTTGTGTGACGACGAGCTTGGCCAGAAGGTAGCATGGCTTAAGGTTGGTTGGTGTCTGAGGGGTTAGTGCATATTTCACAGTGGCTACCAATTGTGGATTCGAATAATAGTATGCTATGGTCGCTGAATGATGATGATAGATTGACTAGAGATATGGTGGTTGAAAACGGGATAGAAAAAAGGATGGATGCTGCAATGGAGGAAAAAGTGAATTATTTTTGTATGTTACACCATTCCTCCATTGAGACGTGGCTCACTAGGTACCAGCAAGCCAGGAAAGATCGGGAAGAAATGCGATCTAAATTTCGATGTAGTACGCGCCATCAATCGATTCGATATCCCGAGGGCATAGAGGAGATGCCGCGGTTTATGTTAATTCGATAGTTGCATGGAGCTTTGACCATAGCATCTCGTGAAGGGGCGGAGGTTTTCCATCCTTGCATGAGGAGTTTTCGGTACCCACCGCAACAAATAGGTTTTCCACCCACAGGCTAGATGATGGAGTGCATGCGTGCATACATATCATATTGACGAACAAACGCACACAGCGCACTAAGAGTGGAGCCTCAAAGCCTGAGTGGCTAGACGCAAATGACTGGCGCCAACTCAGAGAGGAGGCTATAGATTCTCTAGGACGTTGGAGACAACAGCGCGAGGCAATGCAGCGAGGGTACGATTGGAGGCAAGAGTGGTCCATCATCTTGGGAGTGGCGGTCACATGACTTATTTTAATGACTTTGTAAGTTTTTCTTTTGTTTGTCTCGCTTATTTTTTGTAATATCCCTTGTACTGACAATCGTATTTCTAACAGTTGTATTTTTTTTCTTTACAACACTCCATTACAAACCGCGATCCCACCGGCCTAGAGACTCGATATGCAGAGAGACATGGTCTCACTGCATTGATCGACCCATTATATGCATGCAACGGTCCAATAATTGCTCATCTTTCTTGTTCATAGTTACTAATTTTAATTAAAATACATTATTGTATGGTGGACTAATACGCAGTTGTTTCTTTATTTGCAGAGTCCATTCGATGCTCCTTTGCAGCAATACGAGCTTTCGGATGGCGAGGATCTATAGCTCACCCTTGGATCCGTGGAGCGCACATCCTCTTCCTTTTTGGTTATGTGATTTTTTTAGGCATTTTCTATGCACTATGTTATTATCATCCTTTGTATTTTGCCATGATTCTACTGTGGCTTTCATTACGCGATCTTGTATTTATTTTATGTATTAGTCTTATGGATTCAAGTACACTTTGCCTTTATTTTGACGAGCATTGTACACTTTATAAGTTGCCCTGCTACAAGTTTTTTCTCTCTATAACCGTTGGTATTAGCATTGCAAATTTACTGTACGCGTCACTATTAACGTCGCAGTTTGCGTCGCAAAGCGTCACTATCAGTGTTGCAAAGTGATCCTTTGCGACGGTTCTATGGCGTCGCTAATACCGATGTTTTTAGCGACGACGGGGGCAAACTTTTTAATGAACATTTTCGTCGCTTTGAACGTCGGTATGACGCCTGTATCTTGTAGTGCTACTTGGTTGTCACAGGAGATAGAGTGGAGATGCATAGAGAGGCACACAAAGGTGCCAAGGGAAAGGAGAGTGTAAGTAATTCACTATGTTAAATGAAGGTTGCATAAACAAAGAGAAGAGGTCACAATAGAACCATGAGAGAGTAAAGATATGGGGGAAAATAGCTCAGAGAGTAGGGTCCAAGACTTTTCATATTTTAGAATTTTTTTTTAAACCTCCAAAAACATGTTTGAAAAACACGAAATTTGACCAATTGACTTGTTTTTTGACTAAAAGCTAGAATATAAAAAATCCCCAAAAGATCTTAAAAGGAACTTCTGAAATTTCATTTTCCTTGTTCTCGATTAAAAAATCAATTACATCATATCCACTAATCATTTTGCATTGAAAACGAAGCACCACACTCCTATAACTCTCCTTTTTGAATATTAAATTTGGTTGAAAGGACTTCTTGAATGAGTAGAGAGAAGGAATCTGAGTACATCTTTGTAGATAATATAAAAAAGGCAAAATGAGATTGCCAAAGTGGAGAGAGAAAATGATTATTTTACTATTCTTCTCTCCTCTTTTTCTTGTTTTAAGGAGGAGAGGGGGGAAAATGCCCATTTATGAGTTCATTTTTTTCCTAATGCACGCTCTCTCCTCCATCTTATTCTTCTCTCTCCCCAAATCTTTTTTCTTCTATCATTCACACACACACACACATACATTCTCTCTCTCTCTCTCTCAAATATTTATTATTATTATTATTATTATTCTCTCTCTCTTTTAACTTTTTCACCCTCTCCTATTTCCTCATTTCTTTTAAATTCTCTCTCCAATTTTTTTGCTCTCTCTATCTCTCTCCAAATCTTTCTCTCTCTATTTTTCTCTCTTCTCTTTTATCTCCTGTCTACCACCTTCCCCACCACTAATCACACAAAGGCACCCTCGCGACCATGGAGAATCATTCCATTCTTGTGAGATCTCTCTCTGCATGATAGAGAGAGAGAGAGAGAGAGAGAGAGAGAGAGAGAGAGAGAGAGAGAGAGAGAGAGAGAGAGAGAGAGAGAGAGAGAGAGAGAGAGAGAGAGAGAGAGAGAGAGAAGCTAGCACTCTGCCATAGCCTCCCTATGAGAGAGAAATAGGGGAGAGAGAGAGGCTCTAGATGAAATCTGCTTCCTCTTCATGGCACACACACACACACACACATACACATAGAGGGAGAGAGAGAGAGAGAGAGAGAGAGAGAGAGAGAGAGAGAGAGAGAGAGAGAGAGAGAGAGAGAGAGAGAGAGAGAGAGAGAGAGAGAGAGAGAGAGAGAGAGAGAGAGAGAGAGAGAGAGAGAGAGAGAGAGAGAGAGTGTGTGTGTGTGTGTGTGTGTGTATGTATGTATGTGAATTTCACGATGGCTACAAAGATGTTAAAGAGGGAAATTTGAAATTGGATAGGCTTGGTGGATATTGTAGGTTTGGGAAGCTTGTAGAGGTCCGTTGGAGCCTCTTGAACCAACAACCAAAATAATATATAAGTAAAGATTTATTCCTTTGATCACATTGTACACATCGTAGTTGCCTATCTAATATCCCAAAGCCATTGTAGAGACATATGACATCCTTCCCAAAACATTAGAAACTTTAATGATTTGTGAATCTAATGGTGTGTATATCCATGAAAGGAAACATACATTAGTGTTTCAAAGTGCAATATTTTTTATTGGAAAAAAACCAATAGACTAGGAAATAACATACACCATATTCCCCCTATATCCCACTATAGTCATAATAATGAAATCTCTTTACCTAACCAAAATTTGAAAAAAACACTTTCCAATGAATCTATAATGAAATAATGTATATGCCTCTTGATGTGTGCCTTTGAACTATGATTGAAACTCCTTGAGCAAGGGTGTTCCACCCAAAAAATACATTGCTAATGTCGATGGATCTCTAACATGATTGTTGCATCAGCTAGGTGACCCCAACCTTCACAACCTTCTTGAGTGGCCTTTCGACAACAATTTGCCTCTTCTTCTCTTCATTTAGCCAACCAACATCTTCATACAACTACCTCATAACTAGAGTTGCTTCGACCATGCCTACTCTCTTGCTTGCACTATCTCCATCTCCTTGCTACAATTGATCTCAAGGACCTTCACATAGGTTGGCCATGCTTCCTCACCTCCTCTCCTCTTTCCTTGCATACTCATAGGATGGGGAAGTAAATGGAGTGGATGTTGTTAGGTTATTTATTCATTGCACACTTTCTAAGTAAAACTTTGGAAAGGACCCATAAGATTTTATATGTTTTTCTCACTTATCAAGTAAGCCAAAAACACTTACTCACTAGACCTTTTCATAGGGGAAAAGGAACCACTTTATCATGTTATTATTATAATAAGAGAAGCTTTTACTAAGAGATACGAAAATATTTTTAGTCTCAGAAGTTTCACAAGTAAGTAAAAAACATTTCCCCATCTCAACTACCAAAGGCTAAGGTTTCCCTTTATGGTGGGTAGGGCAAAATAAAGTGAAATGGTAATCCTCTTTTGTAATGCCCACAAACATAGAAGAAGATTTAGCACACTCATTAAACCGAAACACGGAGGACTTGGGGAAGGCTTTAGGGATTGTGAACGGTCACTTTTATTTTCTCTTGACGTGGTGACACCATACGCAACATGCCTGTCAGTTGCCATACATGACGACTGTGCTTGCATGTAGGAAGGGGCATCAAAACGGCAAAGGACTAAGATGTGTGTAGAGCAGAGCGCTACTCGCAAGGATTACGAGCAAGCTCTAAAGACTCGTGACATGCATATAGTAGAGGTTAAATGCACTTTTGCAAGGATCAATCTAAGCGAAATAGCAATTGCAAAGCAAAGGCCTCCAAGGGAGCCAAGTAGAGTACACAAAGCAACAATGGCCCTTCCCTTGGATAGGGTCAAACGAAGGTACATGAGTCTCCTCCCAGTTGGTGTTTATCTCTACTTTTTGGGGAGACCCTCGGTAGAGGAAGATTTCTCTCGTTGGTTTGAAGCAACGTATCAAGGAAGAGCTACTTTATTGTAGTTCTGTTTTGTTGGGAAAGGGTTCTATCTGGCACTCCTCGCCTCAATGGCCAAGAGGGACTCGCTATTGGCCTCCTCAGTTGGATATAGGGGTAACTCGGTTTATGCTCTTCCTTGGTCATCTTCTTTTTTCATTGACAAAGTTCTGATGCATGAGTGTCATGTATGGGTTACTCTCTCTAACCTCCCCCCTTGGCTCGAATGGCGAGATGTCTGCCATTGTGGCTACTGTTGGGAAAGTGTAGTATACACTTGCAACCACTAATGCATAGGGCTGCTCATGAGTGAGCATCACATTTGCATCCTTTGGGATCAATGAATTGATCCTTTTCTACAATTGCAAGATTCATCTAGCTTTGGATATAATTCTTAATATTAAAATTTCCTCATTTCCTGATTCTTACTATCATTGTCATGGCAGTGGTCATTTTGCTTAGGCTTGCCCACATAGGGACCATGGCAAGAAGAAGGAAGATGATTTGAATAAACAAGAAGCCCCCATCCGTTCACTCTCTCCACTCAATAATCGCTATGGCAACTAGCCAAATGATAAAGGCAAGCCCAAAGAATAGAACTATGGTTGTTAACTCACATTCATCTAAGGCTCCTAGGGTTGAGAAGGCTACACGTAATAAGTCTCGAGCTTCCAGGTCCCAATAACATGATGCGGCCCATAATAACAAGGAGAACGTCCGGCCGAAGACCCAAGACAAGAGGTTGGGGATAGCAAGAAATCCAATAGGATCTCATTCAAAAAGCTTGCCTGCAAGCCTATTGTTGACCAAAATTTATACATCCCTCTTGGAGACTTCCTTTGCAATTATTTTTGCTACAGCACTCGATTTAGTTTGCAAACACTGCAATATTTTGTAGGTGTAATTCAGCTCATGTGATCCTGCTTGTACTTATATAAGAAGCAGATGTGCTAAAATCCACTCCTTTTGGGAAGGTTCTTGATGAAGCTGACAGGTTACTGGACATGGACTTTGAAAAGGAAATTGATGAGATTTTGAAGTACATCCCAAAGGAGAGAAAGACATTTTTGTTCTCTGCGACAATGACCAAAAACGTTGCCATACTTTATATCCATGCTTTACGATGCACTTGTTCATGACTAAATGGACATGTATTCATAGTTAACAAATCTCTCTCTCTCTCTCTCTCTTTTGAATAATGAATAATTATATTAATCACATGAGGAATACAAGAGTCATGGTAAAGGAGAAGGCAACTAAATCCTCCCTTAGGATAAGCCAATATGCTGAATGAGATCTAATTATCAATGGAGAAGACCCTTGAGCTTAGCACTATGTCTTTGAACCCCAGAGGCCGAATTGAAGATGAAGGCATTCTAGGTAAACCATTGTGCTAGTGGCCCCATAACCTAGTAAGATGAAACAAGATATTCATATGTATGTGGCTGTATGGGACTGGGATCACACACACACACACACACACACACACACACACACACACACACACACACACACACACACACACACACACACACACACACACACACACACACACACACACACACACACACACACACACACACACACACACACACACACACACACACACACACACACACACACACACACACACACACACACACACACACACACACACACACACACACACACACACACACACACACACACACACACACACACACACACACACACACACACACACACATGCATGTATATGTCCCCTTTCAATATGACCTTGACTCCCCCTTTATACACCTCTCCCACATTGAGAGGAACTTGATCATGTGACAGGAACTTTACCAGTTGTATATACAATATATGTGGACTTCACCGTGGCAGCCCCTTCCCCGAAGATGTCATACTACAAGGATCAGTTTATGAGGATTACAATAGATGGTTTCATTGAGAGACTTGGATACCTAGATGTATATATGCCACATGAGATGTAGGTAGCCATTAGGCAGCTTAGGGTATCTTCTCATCATCTTGAGATCAAGACTGGGAGGGTAGCTGAAATGCTATTGGAATTCAAGTTTTAGGCCTTCAATTTTGAGCAGACATCCAGAGGTAGCTGTCGAAGACCTGATTTTTGCTGTAAATTGGGGTTTATAGCAGAACCCACACTGAGAGGAACTTGATCATGTGACAGGAACTTTACCAGTTGTATATACAACATATGTGGACTTCACCGTGGCAGCCCCTTCCCCGAAGATGTCATACTACAAGGATCAGTTTATGAGGATTACAATAGATGGTTTCATTGAGAGACTTGGATACCTAGATGTATATATGCCACATGAGATGTAGGTGGCCATTAGGCAGCTTAGGGTATCTTCTCATCATCTTGAGATCAAGACTGGGAGGGTAGCTGAAATGCTATTGGAATTCAAGTTTTAGGCCTTCAATTTTGAGCAGACATCCAGAGGTAGCTGTCGAAGCCCTGATTTTTGTTTTAAATTGGGGTTTATAGCAGAAATTGATTGAAATCTCTTTCTCTAATGACTCAAACTGCTAAAAAATGCCGGGGGAAACTGAGAATTGGCAGGAGAATGAGAGAATGCTGCAGAGAGGAAAATTTTTGATTTTCTTCACGAAAACCATCTCCAATTTAGTACGACCATGATCAAGAGAGTCCAATCTGCAGTCACCTTCAGTTTGGGAGCCTAAATTGTTTGTCACTAGCTTCCAACTGCTATCGCTTGCTTGTTTTGGCTCTTTTGGGACTGCCACTTGCTGCTGTAGGCCTTCAAACAGCTGTTTCCAGCTTTTGGGTAGGACTTCAATGTTGTAGAACAGGTTAGCCCCCTCTTCTCCCTCTCCAACAGCCTCGTCTCTCACAATGGCTGGAAAAGACTTTCATTAGCTCCTAAAAACGTTTTTCCCACTTGCATGGGCAAGCTTTGCTAAGTGGCAGCCTCCTAATCCCATTTTTCACTTCTAAATCTTAAATTAATTTTCAAAATTTTAATTCTGCAAATTGAATCGATAAGTATTCTAGTGCTCAAAAAGTTAATTTTACCAAAGTAATAGTTAAATTGGTTGGGCCAATTTGTCTCTTAAGTGTCCTTGAGCAGTTATTGATCCTTAGATTGATATTAATTAATTAATTAATGCCTAGTCTCTAATGTTACCATTGACGTTAGTGGCCAATAAATTGGTTGAGGCCCAAATCTCACACTAGGTACCACCTAGTATTTATCAGGCATAACTTATTACAACTTTTTCCTTTGGCACCAAAGTGATATCTCAAGGTCCTAGGTCCCACATTGTGAAATAATCAATGTGTACCTCACATGTGCAAGTCACATGTGCATGCTTGATTAATCTTTTAATCGAATACTAAACAAGGTAATAAAATTTCACGTCCTCGTGATAGACCACCCCTTGAAATCCTTGCAATCATCGTTGGTTACATAGCAATGTGTCAAAGAAAAACATATGGTCGAGATAGACACTAAAAGATGAAGGATAGCAGTAGAGGGAGTAAAACACAGCCCTCAAAAATTGTTGGAGATGAATAAATCTCTCTGAGATGATGGTTGCTGTCAAGATGATTGTAGGGCAACGAATTGGAGAAGCAAACCCGGAATGTCAGTGAAGATCTCTCCATGTAAGTGGCTGTGCAGATAGGTGACTGTCGGGCAGCCTTTTAGTAGCGAAGAAAACTCAAAAACGTAGGTATTTGATGTAAGGCTTATGAGGAGGGTGTAACCTGATGTAGGACGGCCTGAATTTGCTGCAAACTAAGCCTCCATAAAGTGGTTGATGGTTGGAAAGTATGTCACCAGATTGTGACAACTATTACCTTTTTGTTGATTTCTTTATTACATATTTTATTTGGTTTTTCTTTTTGGAAGGATCCCTCTTGAAATCTAAATGCCTGAGTTGCATGGCCAGTATGTGAAACGGACAGGAATGTCTAGTGAGTCAAGACTGACAGTTAAGGTCCAGTACAAGTCTAGAAGAGACTTGTGAAAGTGTATATGGACAAGTGTGTTGAAGAACTAGCCTGGAAGAGACTAGTTCAAAGTGAAGATGGACAAATCTTCAAGAGATTAGTCCATGTGGGGTCATCAGTGGAAATTCACTTTCAGTTGAGCTACATTGCAAATTTGGATGTAGCCATAGTTTGCAAAGATGGTCAGAAGACTAGTGGGGATGCAATGGAAGCAACTCCTAAAATTTAGGGAGTTACTATTTTTGGATCCCAGAATCTGTTCGCGTCATTATCTTCGTTTTTGCACGAGGATCAATCCTCTGGTCTGTGCCGAGGTCAAATTCTGCACCGAGTATGGAGAATTTTAGACCGGAAGGTTGAAACGGGAAATATCTTCCAGTGCTGCCACTTGGCACAAATTTATGCACTTACCTCTTTAAAGAGGGGCTGGCGTGCATATTTTTGGCTATAAGGGGCTCATTTCTGATAAACAGCTACAGATGGAGAGCTCTTGAGAGCTGGCCTACCTTGTCTATGATGCACAGAGGGTTGGGCTTGCTTCCTACTCTCTCTCTCTCTCTCTGATAGTATGGTTATGCTTCTGCTTCAGAATCAAGGGCCTTTCTTCTAATGTATGTACAGTTGTGTGGGAATATGCTGTTTTTGCATGAGGCAAGAGCCTCCTTTCTCCAGGAACAGGAGCAGTTGTTTGCTGGCCTCAAGCAGGAACAGGTGAGGGTGGTAACCTCACCAAGCAAGTGTCTGAAACAGCACTAAATCAGTACTATTTTTGGACTGTTTAGAGGTTATTTCAGAGCCCAATTGATGTCACAATCAAGGGGCACTTGACCCATATGATGCAGGACAGTGCAGGGAACAATATGAGCTGAAAACAGGTGTCAGAATAGGTCTGAACCAGTAATTACAGTGGGCTGAATAGTACAGGGAATAGTTTGGGCTGAAAACAGGTTTCAAAACAGGTCTGAGCTAGTAATTACAGCAGACTGAAATGGTCAATTCTGCACTCCAACCAGAAGTTTCAGACTTGGGCAGAGTTTCCCCTCCTGGTCAACTTGTTTTGGGTCAGTAATTGTACTGTTATGCTGCCAAATTTCACCCAGAATAGGTGAAAGACAACCCATTGTACTTTCTCTCTTTAAAAATAAAGAAATACCGCAAGGGGCGCCTGACTTAGGGGCCAACAGGGTGTCTGTGTGGCAACAGGAGCATTCTAGCTTCCTGTTTTTCTTCTTGATTCTGTGTCTTTAAGTTCAGGTAAAGTGGGCGACTGTGAATTGGGTGAAAGCATTTATATATTTTGGTTGTACACTACCGCCCTTTGCTGTCAACAGGCCGGTTACATGGTTCCATTGCCGGGACCGAATCACTTTTTCCCTAAAGAGTGAGCTAGGGTTTGTTTGGGTGTAAGACACAGAATTGTGCATTATGGCTGATAGAAAGGAAGACACCAGAGAGGAAGCGTCTTCATCACAGGAGATCCCTGTTGTTCATGAGGTGGGAGAGTCTTCTAGACCTCCACAGTTTGTTACTCCTCCTGTTATGGTTGAGCCACAAGTTCTTACGGCTTCTTCTATGGATGAAGACATTTTCAAGACTCAGTTAGTTGCTACCGTGAGTATGTTTACTCAAGTGATGCAGAATCCAAGGTTTTTGGCATTTTTGCAGCCTTCCCTTCCTTTACAGCAAGTTGGGAAATCTGCAAAGATTTCGGATCTAGTAGAGGTCTAGGATAAGGGTAAGCATGCTGCAGATTCAGTGGAAACACCAAGGCAGCTTGCGGAGTCAATGGAGACTCCAAGATTGGTTTCGACTGTCCAGGAATAGGTGGCGGAAACGCTAGTTACACAGGCATTGCCAGTTCAGCTCGCCACTTTACAGCAGCCAAATGTTGGTTTAAATGGACAGGGAAACAGTTTTCAGGCTTTACCACAGGTTTTCCCACCGACCTCTGTACATCTTGGGTACTTTGGAGGTGGATTTGTATTTCAGAATATGGCTGGTTATGCGCCTGGAAACCAGATTTATGTACCAAGAACAGTGTTTGGGGGTACACAGGGTTTTATGCCAAACCCCATGTATGGCAATATAGGCATGCAGCCTGGATTTCAGAGCAGAATCTTGCGAGGGCCAGAGCAGACTATGCAGGTCTATGAGAAAGAATTGCTGGCTTTGATTCATGCGCTTTCTTGTTGGAAACACTACCTACTTGGGGTAGATTTTGTTGTCCAGACAGATCATCAGACATTGCGTTATTTCTTAACTCAGACTAAGCTGTCAGAAAAGCATATGCATTGGGCAAACTTTTTGTCAATGTTCCATTTTCAGATTGTGCATGTGGAAGGCAAAAAGAATGTTGTGGCTGATGCTTTGTCAAGGAAGCCACAAATTTCAGCTGTGTCAATTCCTTATCATCATGAGCTTGATGATATGAAGGAACAGTATGCTAATGATGAAGATTTTGCAAGGATCTTTGATCAGCTTGTCAATGGACAACATCATGAGCATTATCTTCTCAATGATGGTTTCATGTTGATGCATGGTAGACTATGTGTGACTATGCCATTGAGACGGAAAGTTATGACAGAGAGTCATTCTCCACCGTATGCAAGGCATTGTGGTATTGATGCAACAGTCAAAGCAAGGTATTGATGCAAGGCCTATTCCGGATAAACCATGGAAAAGCATAGCTATGGATTTTATCTTTGATCTTCCAAGGACACAGACAGGAAATGATGGGATATGGGCTATTATTTGCAGGTTTAGCAAACAGGCTCATTTCATTCCTGCCAGGAACAAGATAAAACCAGATCAGATGGCACGTTTGTTTATGTGCAATGTCTTCAAGTATCATGGTATGCCACAGTCTATTGTTAGTGACCGTGATCCACGGATGACAATTCTATTCTGGAGAGGCATATTTGAGAACATGGGCACAACGCTTAAGTTCTCATCGTCATTTCATCCACAGATTCATGGACAGTTAGAAGAGGCAAATTGTACTATCTTGGATTTGCTTAAGTGCTATGCGTCAGAGCACAAGTCAAAGTGGGAGCAGTATTTGCCTTTGGTCGAGTATGCATATAATAATACTGTGCATTTGTCAACAGGCAAAGCCCCTTTTGAAATTGTTGAAGGTGGTAAAAAGGTTCCTCCCATTTTGCATACAAAGGATAAGATCTTTCAAGCAGATCAGTATGTGCAGAGTATGGGTGAAATGTATCAGAAAGTTAAGCATGCCCTTGAAAGGACTCAGGCAAAGCAAAAGAAAGCTGTTGATCATGACCGTCATGAATTGTTGTTTTCACTTGGTGATTGGGTACTGTTGCGGATTGAAAAGGCACGCTTAAAGAAGCAGAAAGGCAAGGAAAGTCTTTTCATTAAGCTTAGTATGCGATACTATGGGCCTTTTCAAGTAACAGAAAAGATTAGTGATATCAGTTATAGGCTGAAATTGCCTGACAATTGGAAGATTCATAATGCTTTCCATGTAAGTCTTCTTAGACCTTATGTGGGTGACATGTATGACATTCATCCAAACGAGGACATTTGCGATGTCAAGTGTAAGTTCACTGGGTTAGCTGGAAGCATGTATGACATTCATGCAAATGAGGACATTTGCGATTTCGAGAGGGAGGTATGTCACCAGATTGTGACAACTATTACCTTTTTGTTGATTTCTTTATTACATATTTTTTTTTGTTTTTCTTTTTGGAAGGATCCCTCTTGAAATCTAAATGCCTGAGTTGCATGGCCAGTATGTGAAACGGACAGGAATGTCTAGTGAGTCAAGACTGGACAGTTAAGGTCCAGTACAAGTCTGGAAGAGACTTATGAAAGTGTATATGGACAAGTGTGTTGAAGAACTAGCCTGGAAGAGACTAGTTCAAAGTGAAGATGGACAAATCTTCAAGAGATTAGTCCATGTGGGGTCATCAGTGGAAATTCACTTTCAGTTGAGCTACATTGCAAATTTGGATGTAGCCATAGTCTGCAAAGATGGTCAGAAGATCCCCATCCCTCTACCACTTGCTCTCCCTTTCCCTGTCTCTTTCCCTCATCTTCTGTTCCTCTCCTCTCGCTCTCCTTCTCTTCAGCTTCTTTCCCTCTCCTATCCCTATCCCTCTTCCTCTTGCTCTCCCTTTCCCTATCCTTGTCTCTCACCTTCTCTTCTTCTCTATCTCTTGCCCTTTCTCTCCGTCTCTCTTCATTTCATCCACCTCTCTCTTTCTCTCCCTATTCCTATCCACAATGCCAAAGCCTCTTCATAAAGCTTTTGGTCTCTACATCACAAATCTTGCGAAGGCCTCGGGCAATGCAAATTGCTGTCATTGGATTTGCAAGTTTTGTGGAAAGAGGATGACTAGTAGCGTGATGAGGCTCATCATCCACTTGACCAAGTTGGGTGGTGAATGCGGCCCATGTCCTTCAATCCCTCAATATGTAGTGGATGAGATCATGAAGTAGTACTCTCCCCTCTCTTGTCAAAGTGGCTATATGTCATTGAGCATGGCAAAAGCTGAAGAGGAGATGGTTCCCCCCGATATGAAAGTGGATGTTTTTGAAACGCCTTCTTCTACACCTACTCCTACACCTTTTGTTAGCTCATGCGCCTCAACGGCCTTGGGCTTTGTTGCCACTGTTAGAAGCAAAAGGCCATGTAGGCAAGCCTCACTACAAGAAGCTACAGGTGGTGTTTTTGGTCCTTGTCTTTTCTCAAAGAGAGGCAAAGGAATGCGGAGATAGAGATTGCATGCACTATTATTGAGTGCAATGTCCCATTCCACTTGCTTCGTGTGGACAAGTGGAAGAGAATGGTCAAAGCCATTGCCGTGGTTGGTCCATGCGAGGGGTGGTATGGTGTTAGCGACAATGACATCCGGACTAAGAAGCTTGATGAGGAGAGAGAGAGAGAATCAATAAATCTCTTGATCCCATGCATGCGGGATGGGCAAAGTATGGTTGCACCATACTTTCCGATAGATGGAGCGATTGAAAGAGACGATGCATCATTAACATCCTTGTTTCTTCACCTCTTGGCACATTCTTCTTGTGGGTTGTGGATGTGGGGCAAAGAGGACGAAGAACTACGGGCGCATTCATAACTCACATATTCGCCAAGCTATCATTGAGATAATATTTTTCTGGTTTATGATTTAATAATTTGTTACTCATTTTATGTTTCAATATTCATAAAATGATCCATGATTCCATCATAACTCAAACCTATCCCCTCTTTCACTTGTGCCATGTAGGTTTTTTATTGCCTCTTCCTTCAGGATCCTGGACCACTAGTTTTGGTTATGAAGTTCTCAGATTAAAAACGCTTGGGGATCTTCCTCTTGGAGCTTTCTAAACTTTGGAGATTCCCTATTATGGCCCAAACCTGCAATGGCTGCCTGTGGCAAACCTGGTGGATGTACGAGCTGATGATGGGTAGTGGCATTGGATTGAGCCACTGAGCTATGCGATGTGATGCTGTGCCCCGGACTGCCCCTTAAGAGGAGTGATGGCATTATTGCTGGAGGGAAACATTTGACGATAGGAGGGCTATACACTCTTTGTGCATAGCTTTGTCATTCTGTTTTGTTCATGTCCTTTATAATGAGACAATTCTTCATTTACATTTCCAACATCAAATAATTGATTTTCATATCGTTTGACGCTGTACCTTGGACTGCCCCTTAATAGCAAGAGGAGTGATGGCTTTATTGCTCGAGGGATACCTTATGATGATAGGAAGCGCATTATACAAAATGGATGCTTTTAGAAGGATTTAACATAAGTGCAGTTGTAAATGTGGTCGATTGACTTATGAACCAAAGTATGCCCCATAAGAAAATGTCAAAGGAGGATGGTGCTCCTACATGAGGGTGGGAAGTACATCATAATTTATGGAATCTGGCTGCTTGCTATAAATTCCTCAATATCTGGACTTGTGCATGCTGGAGCATGTTTCATTTGGTTGTTCTTTCCATGCAGCTGTTCCAAGCTTCCTCATGAAAGAGCCAGTATCACATTTGCCCTTGCTTTGCTTGGGAGTGGCAATACTGTAGCATGGCTAGGAGGATTTGCCTTCCATAGAGCATTAGGTTTCCATATTGTGCACTATGTTCTCTTGTTGAACTTTGACTATTGGTTGGCCTTCTTAATGATTTTTCTGTTTTTTTAAACCTATTTCCTGTGCTTGTTAGGTAATGGAGGGTCTTGAACCTGTTTCAATCAGTGCAAGACTTGTCCACAATCATGTTTAGCTGAGAGATTCCATCAAAGAGAGTGGTGGCTGGTCTTCTCAACAGTGCGACAATTGCTATCCCGCAGCCATTCTGACCCACCTTTTGTGCCACTTCAGCGCATCTAGAGGAAGAGGGGCAGCGATTGCAGTAGCTTTTTTCTATTATTCTAGTACTTGCATCTTTTGAGTGTGGGACTGCCTGCCCATTGTACCTCACTCTCTAACCTCTCACAGCCTTGCCCCCTCTCTCAACCTGGTCTAACGTCTCTCTTAGCCTTGCTCACCATTTCCTCAGCCCTGTCTTCTGCAGATCTGAAAACAAACTCAGAAACACTAACTTTTGAAATTGGGGGGTTTTAGAAATTTGTGCTATTTTTGGTCCATCTTGCTAGAAGAGCTAAACACGTAGCGCAATTATGAAAGACACAGATTGATGAGAGAGACAATGCACAAGATGTAAATGGGAATAGGAATCCAGTATGATGAGAGTACAATGATTGAGTGCCAAAATAAAGGAGTCGTCCTACCACAAAATAGGTAGGCCAATTACCAAATAAAGAATAATGAGACTGCCCATAAATTAGGCTATAGGCACTTGTGAACTTGTGATATGACCACTTCCAATACCCTCTCTCAGAGCACAGGTGAACAAGCAATGAATAAGGATACCTAGGATGCACCATGGATACTCAAGTAGTGTGCATTCTATTCGATGTGCCTCGGTAAGAAAGCACCCTAGAGAAGAAGTCCAAATGCCATAAGCATGTCCTTTGGGCCCCCTCATGGGAAACCACATGAACACATCATGTCACTCGTCCTAGCGTGAACTTAGTGCTCGAAACACTGGTCCAAGGTTTGGATTACTAGAAGATGTGAACTTGATGACACATCAAATTTACCAATAATCAAAGAGCATCAATATGTCCTCTCTCCACCCTCATACTTGCCCCTTTTGGTTAGGAGCATGTGAGGGTGTGTAGCATCACTAGAGCTGAGATGAACCGTCCACTTGAGCCATCGGTAGGCCTTGAGTGAACAAAGATGATGTAGATATGTATGCGGTCTTGTGCCTCGCCAAGCAGGACTAGGATATCGACCTCACAAAGCAACAACATGTCTTTCATATCTTCCTTCTCTGCAAATACGATTCTATGCCACACCACTCTTGTGCCTCGCCAAGCACGACTAGGATATCCACCTCACAAAGCAACAACATGTCTTTCATATCTTCCTTCTCTGCAAATATGATGCTATGCCACACCACTCTTTGTCTTCTCCTTCATGTAGATGATCATTGTGTTGTATCGTGATGCAAGTAGAGACTCCTCCAAAGGTTGGAGCAATCAACACCTTGTTTGAAAAGCATTGGTAAGCACACAAACACTCAACCATAGCTCCATGAGATGTGTTAGAACCTCTTAATCACAAGGGCTCCGGGAGGATCATAATGAAGTGAAATGAGAATGAAAAGTACTTGCATGTTACTTTAGTCAAGAGAGAGCAGCAAAGGGAGTGTGATTCGCATGCAACAAAAAACTTGAGCATAATCAAGCAATGACACATGCACATGAGCGGTGCTCAATGAAAAAAATACATGGTGGACACAAGGATTAAGGTCCACTATTTGCATGATCAAACTTTGATCAGCTCTGCCGAATATTGTCACTAAGTAGCTAAGTTAGTGATGTCATACAAGAAACGTGTCGGTCAGCTGCCAAGAGCCCCTCAATCAAAGCATCTCAATGTGAAATCATCAATACGTCACAAATAAAAATGTCAACATTGGGCAAAACGCAAAGAAATGTTAACCAAACAATAATACCCAGCCATAGTAATAGTATGCCAATTGTTAGATGCAATAGCAAGACATGTAATCTATATAGAATGCCAGTCATCAGAAATACTAGTGGGCCGCCACATCAACCAGATTAGTTTATGTCTTAGTGAAAGTCAATACAAACATCAAATGTTGCGCAAGTCACGGACGCAATAGAATTGTCAATAGCTATGTAGCACGCACATCGCACCACAAAGCATGCATGTCGCACCACAAAGTCAACACAATGATGTTGACATCTCATGTATAGGACAATGAATCATGGATAGCCATGCAAGTCAACCCTACAAGGCATACCATTTGTCCCAATAGATATCAAACACAGATTGAGCACACATGTCCAACATAATTGACCATCAAAAACACGAGAGAGCCTTAAAGGTAAGCAAAAGAAAATGCAAACACCTTAGCTAGAAGTGCCCAACATCAAACAGAATCCTAGCCTCTTGTTACAAAAAGAAAACAAGTAGCATGAGCATGAGCATGAGCATATATCGATCAAGAAACCTTAATGTTTGATACCATGTTAGAAGAGCAAGAAAACAAGGAAGATGCTGCCATTGGAAGAAAAACAACCAGCAAGAGGTGTCCTTGAGATAATCAAGGTCCGTCGGGCCGTTGTATAGAAGAAGATAGATAGAGGCATGGTAGACGAGGAGTATTTGATGTCGAAAGGAACACGCAATGCCACGAGAAGAGGGCTGGCTGCTGTAAACGCAAATTTTCCAGCCAAGAAGAGAGAGAAAGAAGACTTGTCTCATGCTGCCCAGCACACCTAAATGGTTGCATAGGTCAAGAGATCCAGCCCAGCGAAATGCAGCAATAATTAGATCTATCCATGCATATAACTTGCAGAAAAAAAACAGCCGAAAAGGACTGTAGACATGCCGCCTTGGGCTGATTCACCAAGCACCTGAAAGGCTGATTCACCAAGCACCAGAAAGGAGGCTACCCTGTAGGAAAACGCAGATTGGAAGGGGGGGATCCTTGCAGCAGTGCAGGTCTGATCTTGCAAAATGGTGCCACCAAGGTGCAGATTGAAGCTGCCCAGCCTGTTTGACGCTCTTAGGTGCAAGATAGAAGCCGGCTAGCCTATATAAGGCCGCCGTGGTGCAAAATGCAAATGTGCCTTGGTAAATGCAGCCTAAATGGATTGGAAACAGGCTTCCCTGCCCTACTTGACTCCAAATGCAAGTTTTTACAGCACATAAGGATGACACCTGGCAAGTTTCGTCGTGGACAACACTCTCCTCTTCAAGATCTCTGTCTCCCATGCGTGGCTTTGATACCATGTGAGAGTGCGCAATAGAAAGAGGAAAGTGAACATGGAGAGGAGATAGAGAGAATGGAGGAGACAATAGGAACAATGTGATTGCAATGGCTGAAGGTACAAGGCTGCAATAGTCTGTCCCAATATGCAGCTCTACGCGTTAGTGTTGGGCGTTAGACGGTAGTAGCAGAGGGATGAGAGAATGAGGAGGGCTGGCTGATCATGCAAGATTAATGATGGATATTGAGAAGTGGGAGGGTAGGCTGCCTATATATAAGCAAAAAAGAGGTAGAACCCTAAATATGGTCAAAACCCTAAAAAATAGCCAAAAGTGTGTAAAAAAAGAAATGCACTAGTGTGCCTTCCATCAAAGTGTTAGAGCTCATAATGTCCTTTTTTGACTGAGGCTCACATACAAGAGTTAACCATATAAGACACACATGATTGCTAACAGCTTTAGCCAACCTTGTGGAGGAGAATTATGCTTTTTTTTACATGCAATTACGACTCTTTCATGGATGGGCTAGCCTTGAATGCATCAGAGTTACAACATGCTTAGTATTTTGACAGTGATGCATCAGGTCCTATCACTTCTAGGAAGTGTTTTTCCTTTTCTATGCATTCAATCCCTTTTGGCAAGAAGATATCTTGTACCAACAATACTTCTCATGCAGTTTGTGGTGTTGGCAAGGTGCTGATTATAGTAACAGATGGCACAAATTTCTGCCTTTTGGATGTTTTATGAAACCAGCCTTCCTTCTTGGAATGGGTGGTGATAACCTGATTTAAGAGTTAATTACAGCAATAAATAAATGCACATAAAATGAAATACACACTTTACCATAACATTCTTAGACAGTAGACACCCTGTTGGCCCCAAAAATTGGCACCCCTTGCGGTATTTCTTTAGTTTTCATTCAATTGGAAGGAGTACAACTCGAGATTCTTCAATCTCCTCCTGCTAACCAATTGCTCTTGCTGTCATAAATGACCAGCAAGCCTTTTGGGTCATTTGCCCCTTTATTCACCCAAGACTTCTTCTCCAATTTGACCCTTGGCTGGCCAAATGCTGCCCTAAATCAATTCGGGATGGGCTGGCTCCTGAGATCTCTTGATAATGTTCAATTATTAGCTGCTGATTTTTGTCCCTTGAGCCTTCAATCTCTCGCACGGATCCCGAGGTGGCTGCTAAACCCTATTTTTTGCTGTAAATTAGGGTTTATTGCAGAAATTACAGATCAGCCCACCAAAAATGATCGAGATCTCCTCCGAATGGCTGAGAATTGCTGAGAATGGCTGAGCATAGGCTGAAGGAGATGAGAGAATGCTATAAAGAGAGAAAATTCTGGGATTTCTCGCGAAGAACTGATCAAAATCAGCTGCTGCCTTATTGTACCAGCCCCAAATGGATGCACCAACAACAATAGGAGCATCAGAGACTGTGATCTTCAGGAGAAAGTGCATCAGCAGCAATTGCCAGCTTCCCAAGGTCAAGAATATTCAATGTCCATCACCAAAATGGTCTCCAATGGCTGGGAAATGGCCCCAAAAGCTGGCAGCAACAGTCCAACACCTCTTTCCAACAGCTCCAAAAATGAAAAAACGAGATTTCCCTCTCCCTTCAGCCCTATTTAGCCTTTCCCCCAGTTGCATGGGAAAGTTTTGCCAAGTGGCAGCTTTCTTAATCCATTTTCAATAAATTTCAGCCATTTAATTAATTTTTAGAATTAATTAATTCTGAAAATTAATTTAGCCCTTAATCCATGCCTAGAAAATTAACCTTGCCCATCCAAAAATTAATTGGCTAGGCTATTTGCAACCCAAAGTGGTCCCATGCATTAATTGAACCTTGGGTAAGCATTAATCCATTAATTAATGCCTAGTCCCTAGTGTCACCACTGACACTTAATGGCCAATTAATGGTCCTAGCGACAAACTGACACCAAAATTTACTTAGAATCTAACAAGTGTAACTTGTTACAACTTTTGCCTTTGACACCCATCTTTTTCACAGGGTCCTTGGGCCTTCAATTGTAAAAAAAGTAGCTTGCACCTCACATGTGCTTTTAATTGCACATTTGATTAATCCTTTAATCAAATGTCAATTAAACATAAGCAAAGCATCAAATTTTCACGTCCTCGTGACATTTTACATGTGTCGGACGTTAACAAAAACTTGCTTTCAGTGTTTGCTTTTAATAAAAGTGGATGCCATTCCACTTCCTTAGTTTACACACTTCATTTAGGGGTTTCCATTGATAGCCCCAAAAAGGGTTGCTATTCACATTTTGGTCACTTTTTAAGTTGGTGCCCAAACAGTGGTGCACCACCCTAGACAGGTTATGCCTGTAAATAGGCTGTCACTTCATTCATTCCATACACCACTTCAGTCATTCACCACCTCTATTTCTCTGTCACTTTGATACTTTTTCCTCTCCACTCTACTACTGCCCATACCCCTATTAAAGGACATCGCAGTTCGTAGTCACCCTCCCTCTTCTCCTTCAGGTGCCCTGTTGCCTTATTATCAGGTTAGCATTTCTGCAAACTGGTGATCTTTTTCCCTTGCTTTGGCAACATCTCCTCTACCCACCAGGTGTCATTGTATCATTACATTTATTGCATCTAGAGGCTTTCCACCAGCTGGTGTTAGCTCCCATCAGCCTTAGCGACTTGCAGTGACTTGCATTTTACATTTGGAGGTCTTCCCTTAGCCAGGTGTCAACTCCTAGTATGTGGTGACAACATTTGCATGTGGCAACTGCCTCCTCACTCTTGCCTTTGACACACTTTGGGATTTGCGTTTTGTTGCCTAGGCTACTCCCCGGTATCTGACTATGGTTTTCTCCCTTGACAGATGGTGATCATCTTCCTTATCTCCGATGGCATTAGAGGACTGCGATTCACTCCCTCCACAGTTGTCCTTCACCTTCTAGTGATTACTTCGATAGCCCACTGCTTGGAGGACTGTGTTTTACTCCCTTCACTATGCAAATTCCTACGGATGCTATCGCTTGAGTCAGGCATGACAGTGCAACCATCTTCTAAGCTTTGGTTCCGTTGTATTAGCTTTTCTTCTCATAGCATGATTTAGTGTATCATCACCATGTGCTTCTTGTGTTTTTGAGTTTTTCTTCTCTCTCAATGTTTGCTGTACACACTCTGTGTTGCTTCCGCAAACCCTATTGTCTCTCTGCATGGTTGTATATTTTGACAGTATTGGCATCTTTGAGGACGACGAATACATTTTGCATGATAGAGCATGATTTTGCATTGAGGCTTTCTTGGCACTTTGTACAAAGACTTCTTTCTTTCAGATGATTATGTGAAGAGATCTAACAATGCATTTTTACTTGATACACTCACTCATGCAATGAAAAATGCAGAGTTATGCCTTGGTAGATATGGATACATGAGTTTTGGTAGTCTCATGACTCTTTAGAGGTGTTAGATTATTGATGCTTTTCCTATTTTGGATACCCAACCTCCCCATGCTTGTGATGGTTGCATTCTTGGCAAAATGTATCGGTTTGCATTTAGGAAGGTTGGTGCAGTGCATTTATTGATGACTACTCTAGATACACTTGTGTATATGGCTTGAAGGCCAAATTGGATGCGTTTATGTACTTCCAACATTTGGTTACCAAATTGGAAACTGAAATCGGTTTGGAAGTGCAAACTCTTCATACAGATAAGAGGGGTAGAGTACATGTCTAAAGCTAAAATTAGTTTGGAAGTGCAAACTCTTCATACAAATAGAGGGGTGGAGTACATGTCTAAAGCCTTTGAGGCTTAGTTATTAGACCATGGCATTGCACATCAGTCTACAGTGAAGATGGCTTCTCACCAAAATGGAGTAGTAGATTACAAGCATTGCACTCTTATGAAAATTACTAGATGCATGTTGAAGAGCAAAGGGCAGCCTCATAGATTTTGGCTTGAAGGCCTTGTGTGTGCAAATCATGTTTTGAATTGTGCTCCTACAAAAGCATCAAATATAATTGCACCATATGAGACATGGTATAGCAAGAACCCTAGTGTGGATTACTTTCATGTTTTCGGTTGTGTTGCACATGCACATGTACCCAAAGAGCTTCGTGGAAAGCTTGAAAGGTAGTAAAATGTATTTTTGTTGGGTATAGCATGGAAACCGAAGGGTACATGCTATGTGACATTAAAAGTGATATTTAATGTAACGTTAAGGTCACAAATATTGAATGTGACATTAAAGTGACATTTAATGTGACATTAAGGTAAATCTAGGGGAACACGCACGAGGATGACCGTCCGGGCTCTTGGGCGCCCGAACGGGGTTAAGGGGAGCCTAGAGAGTAAGAGAGTCCAAGAATAGTAGGACTCACCTAAAGTGGACGGCTGGCAGAGGAAATGGGGAGAGAGGTGCCAGCACTTATCTAGGCGAGGTTGGGAGGAGAAACGGATCACTCGTGCTCACAGAGGAGAACTATTTTTCTTCTGGCTTCATCGTTTTCTTTTGGGTCTTCTGACATTGGTATCAGAGCATACAGGTTTAGTCGTGTGGATTTCTGGAGCCCTTCAACGAAAAGGCAGTCGACGAATTTTCAGTAGTCCCGCTATCCATTCAGTTGACGAGTTTCATACGTCACGCAGGAAATTTCAGTCGACGGGTTTTTCTTCGTCGACCCGTCACGGATCCGTGAAGTCGCTGGTCAAAGGTGTTGGGTGACACGTCATGTAAAGTTTGACGTGACGTGTATCTATGTCACGTAACTTATCGAGGGGGCAACTACCTTTTCACGGAACGCCGTAGGCTGAATCGTGGGCCACCGAATCCTGGTTCACGCCCGTCCGTGAACACCCCTCCGTACACATACCAACGAAACACACATTCTTCTCCTTTTCGCAGGGTGAAGCTGAAGTTATTTTCTGATGCATGTCTGATCAATCGACTGTGCGTTTGGAATTTTTCTTATTAGCCTCGACTGCATTTACATCATAAGTACAAGCTCAGCAGAGAGCAAGTTCAGGAAAGGGGCATTAATGGCCTGCGTGATTATTAAAAAAGGGGGCTGAATACTAGCCGTTTCTGCAATGAAGCTCCATTTCCTGTGTGACCGACTTTGTTCGGGCGATAAACTTTGTTCCTTACTCTTCGGGTTTATTTCCAAACCAGCAACAACTGCCTGCCATTAAAATCAGGGAAGTACTTTACTTTGTATGCAAATTTCTTATCTTTGCTTTCCAATTCCAGTGTATTAATGGCAGAAAAAGGGAAAGAGAGAGTAATGGAAGGTTCTAGTTCTGGGGACTAACCTATGGTAGATCCCCATGAACCAGAAATACAAGAAGAACAGTGGGAAGAATTTTTTGCTACACGAGAGCAATTTGATGATCTTACTGCTCGTGTGCAAGATCAGGGGGTTCAAATGGAATTTTTAACCCAAACACTCACTGAAATAAAATCTCAATTAACTTTATTGTTAGAAAGAGATAAAAATAAAATAGAAACCTCGGATGTCCTATCTTCATCGAAAGATTTAGATGTGACTATGTGAGATCCTAAGGAACCCCACCATAAATTGAGGGATAATCCGGTTTTAAAGGATATGAAACCACCTCAATTTCACGGGGAGGAAAAAGATAGAAATAAAGATACCATCTTTAATTTCCTCCAAAAATGGGAAGATTTACATAAACTAAAAAATACCCCACCACATCTCCAAGCACTGGAGGCTAGTTTAACTTTGGGGCCCAAATCATATAAGTGGTGGCGAACTTTAAAGGAGGCAAATAAAATATCTGAAACTTGGGCTCAATTTGAATCCGTCTTTTTGAAAGAATTCCTTCCTGAAAATGAAATGGAAAGAAATTGGGAAGATTGGGATTATGTCAGACAAAAGGGAAGACCCCTGCTGACATATCTGGAGGAATATCGTGAGATAATTCTCAAATTAGAAGGAATAGATGAATTCCAAAAAACAAGAGGATTCATTAGGGGACTAGATAAAACATGTAAAAAGGACTTTACCTAAGACGCTAGAAGAGACAATTAAATTTGCATTAATTCATGAAGATAGTATGCGTCCAGGTACACTCACTAGTCTCACTGATACGGAGCCCAAGTCTAAGGAATTGGAAACCTCAAAATTTGTGGGAAAATTTAAAAGAAAAATGCCATTCTTTAAGGGTAAAAAACAACCTTTTGAAAAGAAACCATATGTGAGGCCAAAGTTAAGTCCTGATGACTTTGATAAGGCCAAAAAAGAAAAGTTGTGTTTCAATTGCCTATCTCCTAACCATGCTGCTTGGAATTTCCCTCAAAAGAAAAAGGGGGAAGACAAAGGAAAGGATAAGGACAAGGGCAAGGGAAAATAAAAACAAATCTATGTAGTGCAGACCTTAGAATTGAAGGGGCATGAAAAGTACAAATCTTTAGAGGTCTTGCACATGGATGTACAACATAAGTGTTGTATGTCAACTTCTATGTGGCAGCCTACTTTTGGGCCACATGATTTACTTAGAGTACATGGATTGATAGCTGGAAAGAGGGTTAGAGTCATGATTGATGACTCTGCCACACATAATTTTATAAATTATGCACTTGTCAAAAAATTGAAACTTCCCCAACAAAAGAGTGGGCATCAATATGTTGTTCGTATGATGCAAGGCCAAGATAATAAAATATGGATACAATGGTATCCAATTTGGAAATTGAGATTCAAGGATATAAAGATAAACTTGATTTCCAAATTATGAACATGGAAAGAGCTGATATTGCTCTAGGGAGGGAGTGGTTATGGGGATTGGAACCATCCTTAAAACGTAGTTATCACCATAATACACTGGAATTTGAAAGGGATGGTAAGACTTTTATCATTCAAGGTGAACATGAAGTATCTGATAATCCTTTGCTGTGTTCTATTGAAGTTCAGAAGCTGATAAAGAAGGAAGTTTGTGAGGTATATATGTTATGGTCCCTTCCTGTACAGAACACTTTTACTTTCTGTAATATAAAGCAACAATTTTCTTATGTTTGTGAGTTGAATGTTAATAATGAATTAAGTAGTTTGTTAGATGATTTTAAAGATGTGTTTCCTTCTGATTTACCAAGTGGCCTTCCACCAGATAGGGGTGATATAAATCACCCAATTGATATAAATAAGGATACACACCCTATTTCTAAACCACCATATAGGTTAAGTAAAACACAGCATCAAGAAGTTGAAAGACAAATTAAGGATTACCTGGATAAAGGGTTTATTCAACCCAGTAATTCACCTTGGGCTTCACCAATTTTATTGGTAAAGAAAAAAGACGGTTCTATGCGATTTTGTGTTGACTATAGAGCACTTAATAAAATAACGGTGAAGAATAAATTTCCTATGCCCAGAATGGAAGATCTTTTTGATCAATTGCAAGGGGCAAAATTCTTCACAAAGATAGATTTAAGATCAGGTTATCACCAAGTAAGAATTAAGGCATAAGATGTTCCCAAAATAGCATTTCGTACTAGATACGGGCATTATGATTTTTTGGTGATGCCTTTTGGCCTCACTAATGCACCAGCTACCTTTATGAAGCTGATGAATAGTGTTTTACGGCCCTATCTAGGACATTTTGTAGTAGTCTTCTTGGATGATATCTTGATCTTTAGTAAATCAAGAGAAGAACATTTGGAACACTTACAATTAGTATTCCAACTGTTAAGAATACATTCCCTTTATGCGAAGAAAACTAAATGTGAATTCTTTGCACAAGAGGTCAAATATTTGGGGCATATTATCTCGAAAGAGGGAATCAACATGGATCTAGAAAAAGTAAGGGCAATTATTGAATGGCCACCTCCAAGGAACCTGGAAGAGCTGTAGATCTTCCTAGGTTTATTTGGATTTTATCGTAGATTCATTTGAGATTATGCCAACATAGCTGTTCCAATGACTGACCAACTTAAAGGGAAAGGAAAAAGTTTTAATTGGGGAACAGACCAAAATGAAAGTTTTCAAAAACTTAAGGTAGCTATTGCTACATCTCCAGTATTATTAATAGTGGATCCCAATAAACCATTTGTGGTTGAAGCTAATGCCAGTGATAAGGCAATAGGCGCGGTCTTATTACAAGAAGGTCGACCAGTTGCTTTTGAAAGCAAGAAATTAGACCGTGCAAAACAGAATTATTCTGTTTATGAGAGGGAGTTGTATGCAATAGTACATGCAATGAAGAAATGGAGGCACTATCTGTACGGTGCCAAACTTTTGATTTTATCGGATCATGAAAGCATTAAGTGGCTTAATGATCAACCGGATTTGCACGGGCGTAAAGCCAGATGGGCCGAACTCCTCCAAGAGTTCGACTATGAGATAAGATTTAGAAAAGGAAAGTATAATATAGTAGCTGATGCACTCAGCAGAATGCCCATCATTAATGAATTGAATTTTACTCAGTTCACTTCCAACTTGCTTGAATCTTTAAAAGGGAAATGCCAGGTTGATCCGGCATATTCCAACATATGGGAAGCAATAAATTATGGGGATCCAAATGAAAGTGCTTCTACTGAGGAAGGAATATCTGAGGATGTTCAACAAGGAAATGGAGCATCAGGGGTTGCTCAAACTCGATTCAAGTGGAAGAATTTTACCATTGATAATGGTTATTTACTCTACAAGGGTAGGGTATGTGTCCCAAAAGATACAGAAATAAGGCGCCAGATACTCTTTGAGTGTCATGATACCCCTGTCAAGATTGTGGGAGAGAAGAAAGGAGTCTCACTTGTAGCTTTCTTGCTTGTACAATGGGGGAATACACACAAGGGTGGAGGCTAAAAACAGTTTTTTTTTTCTTAGTTGTGTAAGCCAAAAGAACTCTGGTACAAAAAAATAGAAGAACCCTATATATGGGTCTCAAACCAAACTCAACTAACTAAGGTGGCATACTAACTGAGCCACGAACTAGAGTAGATAAGGATAGCTGTCATGTAGCTATTATTCATGGGCGGTGTACCAATCGCATCTGCAGCTGACACGTCGGTGACATAAATGCACAACGGTCACCCTGGCATATCACGAGTGGAGCTCGATATCTCAACACTCCCCCTCGAGCTCAATCCCAATTTCTGCACACCAAGCAGGTCTCTGAACTTGCACAGCTTCTCTGTGCCCAATACCTTCGTGAATATGTCAGCTACCTGATCCTCTGTGCTGACATAAACTAGATCAATAAGACATAGTAAAACCCTCTCCCGCACATAGTGATAATGCACCTCAATGTGCTTTGTTCTAGCATGATAGACTGGGTTATTTTCCAAGTATATACTACTCATGTTGTCACAATAAATGACAACTGGCCCATCTGTAGGCTGATGCATATCATAAAGTAGCTTATGCAACCAAGCTACCTCACATGCAGCCATTGCTGTACCCCTGTACTCAGCCTCTGTGCTTGATAAGGCAACTGTAGGCTGTTTCTTGCTGCTCCAAGTGACTGCAGCACTCCCAAAAGAGAACACATATCCACTGGTAGATCGTCTATCAGAAATGCTACCAGCCCAATCAGCATCAGTGTATCCATGCAACTCTATTTGAACCCCAGTCTCATAAAATAGTCCATATTGCAATGTGGACTTCACATACCTGAGTATGCGTCTAGCCGCATCCAAATGCGGTTTCCTTGGAGCCTGCATAAACTGACTTACCAATCCAACAACATAGCTCAAATCTGGCATGGTAATAGTCATATAAATCAAGCTTCCTACTATGCATGTGTACATAGTAGGGTCTTCCAGAAGCTCACCTGCATCTGCGCTCAGCTTCACATTCTGCTCCAAAGGAACTGAAATAGGCTTACAGCCTGTCATCCCATATTTGGACAGCATGTCCAATCCATACTGCCTCTGCAAGAGCTGTATCCCACTTGGTGATCTAATCACCTCAATGCCCAAGAAATAACGCAGCTCTCCCAAATTCTTTATCTCAAACTTCTACTTCAATAGCATTTTCACATGAAGGATATCTTCATCACTGTCACTTGTCATAATCAAATCATCAACATAGATGACAAGTAGCATAATACCTTTCTCTGTTTTTCTCACATAAAGTGAGAAGTCTGCCTTGGAAATCTGAAAGCCAATAGTGACAAGATACTGTCCTATCTTGTCAGACCATGCTCTAGGTGCTTGCTTCAAGCCATACAAGGCTTTCTTCAACCTGCAAACAAACTCAGGATGAACAGCATGCACATAACCTGGTGGCTGCTCCATATAGACCTCTTCTTGCAAATCACCGTGCAAAAAAGCATTCTTTACATCCATCTGATGTAAAGACCATCCCTTTGATGCAGCCATAGCAATGACTGCTCTTACGGTTGCCATCCTTGCAACCGGAGTGAATGTTTCTTCATAGTCAATGCCATATGTTTGTGCATACCCCTTGACTACTAATCTTGCCTTGTATCTGTTCACAGAACCATCTGCATTGTGCTTCACCTTATAAACCCACTTACAGCCAATTGCATTCTTACCTTTAGGCAAAGGTACCAATTCCCATGTAGCATTTGCTTCCAAGGCATCCATTTCTTCATCCATGGCTTTCTTCCATTTTGCTTTTCCCATGGCTTGCTCAAAAGAAGTGGGTTCTGGTTCCTGTATCACTTTGACCATATATGCATAGTGAATGGCTGTAAATCCATCATATTTCAGCCTATCCACAGGATACCTAGCTCTGGTAGACCTGCGCAAAGTAGGTTCACTCCCAGGTGCTCTCAAAACATCCCTGGTCTTCCTTACTCCAGGTGTAACAATAGAAGGAATACCCAACTCATCATCAATGCTCTGTTCTGAGCCACTGGATTCACCATCCACATAAGAGTGACCTGCATTCACATCAAACATGGGCTGATCTACCTTCTCTTTTCCTTTTCGTGATACCTGAATACCACTATCTGCATTGCTTTGAGAAGATTCTCTTGATCTAAATCTTCCTGTCCATGGCGAAGAATGTGAACCACTACTAGAGGACGCTCCAGGTCCACTAATATTTTGTGACAGCTGCTGTGAATTCTGTGCAGCATTACCATTTTGTGCATCTACATCATCAATCATATTTACTGGTTTATACCAGCTACTCATCTCATCAAAAACAACATCTCTGCTCACTGTAAACTTACGAGTAGAAGGGTTATAGCATCTATACCCTTTATGCTGCAGAGAGTAACTAATAAAGATGCACTTCTCAGCTTTTGGATCCAACTTGGATCTCAACTCATCTGGCACATGTACATAGGCAATGCAACAAAAAATTTTCAAATGAGAAATATCTGGTTTCCTACCAGTATACCTCTCCTCTGGAGTCATCCCATGTATTCCTGCAGTGGGAGTCCTGTTCATTATATAGACTGCTGTAGCAACTGCTTTAGCCCAGTACAAATCTGGCAAGTCTTTTTCGTTGAGCATGGCACGAGATACCTCTCCAATATGCCTGTTTTTCCTTTCTGCAATTCCATTTTGTTGTGGGGTATGACTACATGAATATTGCTGCTTTATGCCATGCTCCTGCAAGAACCTTGCAAACTCATTTGAGAGGTACTCTCCCCCTCCATCTGACCTTAGGCATTTTATTTGCAGGCCTGTTTCTTTTTCAACCATAGCTTTAAGAGTTTTGAAATACCCAAAAACTTCACTTTTCTTTTTCATAAAATACACCCAAACTTTTCTGCTATAGTCATCAATAAAAGTGACAAAATAATGACAGCCTCCAAGAGATGCAGCTTTAGTAGTCCACACATTAGAGTGGATTAATTCCAATGGCTTCTTACTCTCTTGAACATGTCTAGGAAATGGTTTCCTTGCCTGTTTTCCAAACTGACAGGCTTCACATACCTTATGCATTTTTGCAACCTTGAATTTAGGCAATCCTGCAACAATATTTTGGGCCTGCATTGATTTAAGTCGCTGTACATTAACATGACCAATGCGTTTATGCCAGATATCAATATCTGCAACTACACCGGTCCCATGTGCAAACATTGCTGCACTCAATTCAGACATGTCTGCATCCAATGTAAACATTCTGCCCTTCTTCTTTCCTTTTGCTATCAAGCGACCTTTATTTTTCATATCCTCAACAAAGCATCCATGAGGATTAAATCTGACCTGCAAGCCCTGCTCAACCATTTGACCAACAGAAACCAGATTCTTGGTGATATTCGGGACATGAAATACATCGGACAGGTATTTCTTTTTCCCGTCCTGCATAGACAAAGGAATTTTTCCAATCTGCACAATAGGATGTGCAGTATCATCACCAGTCTCCACAAATCCTGGTTTTTCCATTTGCCTTGCATCCTCCATCCATTCTGCATGACTTGTCATGTGGTTTGATGCACCTGAGTCAACATACCACACATCGTTGCTTTCTTCTGCACTTGTCATAGAATTGTTCATGTGCTGCACCATAAATAAATGCTCATTTCTGTCATCACCCTGTCTACTAGAAGATGCATAATTCCCTTGTTGCAATTTCCCATTCATGATGTCATTCTGCTTTTTATAGCAGTCTTTAGCCATATGATCCATTTTACCACAGTAGTAGCATTCAACATTGCTGTTTGCATTTTGGCCTCTTTGCCATCCACCACGACCTCTTTGGCTCCCCCTGCCTCTAGAGTTACTACGTCCTCCTCCATAGGACTGGTTTTCTTGAGTTTGCTGCATATTCTGATTTCTACCACGGCCTCCAAATCGGCCTCCTCTACCTCTGCCTCTACCTCTTCCAGCATTTGAGTAGAAGACAGTTTCTTTGGAAGTTCCTCCTGAAGAAGATGCACCACCATTTCTCTGCTCCTCAGAAATTAGAAGAGCAATCAACTCCTCAAAATCAGGAAATCTTTTACGAACTGAAATGGATGCCCGAAACTGTGCATAATCCTTTCCTAGACCATTCAAGGTCACAGAAACTAAATCATCATCTTCCACTGGCGACCCAATGGAAGCAAGTGCATCTGCAATCTTCTTCACTTTCATGTGGTAGTCATTGATGCTCATACTTTCTCTTTGCACATTATGCAACTCTTGCTTGAGCTACATTTTCCTAGCTTGCGTATTTGTGCTATACATTTTTGACAAAGTATCCCATGCCTCCTTTGGCGTACTTGCATCCTGAATATGCACAATCATAGAGTCTGAAATGCTGATAGACAGCCAGTACATAACTTTCCTGGCTCTCTCATGCCATGCTTTAAATGCCTGCATTTGCTGTTGATTGGGAACATCAGGAAGAACTGGTTCTTCTTCATTTCCTGCAACAAATTCCCAATATCATTTTCCCATAAGGAAATTCGTCATTCTAAACTTCCATGCCTGGAAGTTGTTCTTGTCAAGCTTTTCAGTTACAATCTGTGAAAGAGAATCAGACGCCATTACAGAACACTGCAAAAAATTCTGTCACTGCAAAAACTTAGCTTCACCCTCACAAGGGCAAATCTGCAAAACTGGCGAAAGTGGTATTTGACCACACAGTCACTTCCTAGTGACGATTTTGCATAAACAGGAACCAAGGATGATTCTGAAACTCCCAATGTCTCTGCGCACAAGCATATGATGCAATTTCTACAGTAACTTTTCACCGACCTGTAGAACAGTAGTCGCATAGCATAAAACAGGGCCTTTTCCTGAGTGCGTGCAAAAAACTTCCGCCTCCAAAACAGGCCCCGAAACGGTCTCAAATAAAAAAAACAGGGTTGCCAGGGGCTAAAGCCCTCACCCGCAGCATATACTGCCCTCTTGCTTCACCGCGAAGGGTGTCTCAACCTGAGACAATGCACTCTTGCAATTTTCGGCTGTGCTACCTGCAGAGATCTGCTCCCAAAACAGAAAATGAAAGCAATACTGCTCCTCTTACCAGAACACCGCGAGCTTGGCTTGCTTTGTTGAGCTCCTTACCATGAACAAGGCTCTGATACCATGTCAAGATTGTGGGAGAGAAGGAAGGAGTCTCACTTGTAGCTTTCTTGCTTGCACAATGGGGGAATACACACAAGGGTGGAGGCTGAAAACAGTTTTTTTTTCTT
Organism: Lygodium microphyllum; assembly: GCF_053477565.2. Taxonomy (NCBI): domain Eukaryota; kingdom Viridiplantae; phylum Streptophyta; class Polypodiopsida; order Schizaeales; family Lygodiaceae; genus Lygodium; species Lygodium microphyllum. Next base: position 167,170 of record NC_141161.1, on the reverse strand, counting down.
AGTTGTGTAAGCCAAAAGAGCTCTGGTACAAAAAAATAGAAGAACCCTATATATGGGTCTCAAACCAAACTCAACTAACTAAGGTGGCATACTAACTGAGCCACGAACTAGAGTAGATAAGGATAGCTGTCATGTAGCTATTATTCATGGGCGGTGTACCAACCGCATCTGCAACTGACACGTCGGTGACATAAATGCACAACGGTCACCCTGGCATATCACGAGTGGAGCTCGATATCTCAACAACCCCTAGTGCGGGACATCCAGGAGTTAATAAGACTTATAGTCTTATTAAAAGACAGTTCTTTTGGCCTGGAATGAATAAGGACATCCTTGACTATGTGGTCAAATGTAATAAATGCCAGGTTAATAAAGCTGAAAGATTGAAAATGGGAGGACTTCTCCATCCACTAGAAATTCCTTCGGGAAAATGGGAGAGTATCTCCATGGACTTTATTGTTGTTTTACCCAGAACACAGAGGGGGCACGACTCTGTGTGGGTGATTGTGGATAGGTTAACCAAAATGGCTAGGTTCATTCCAACTTCAACTGATGTTAAAACACCAGAATTGGCTAGATTGTTCGTAGAGAACATATACCGATTGTATGGCCTTCCGACAAATATGGTTTCTGATCGGGATAGAAAATTTGATAGCCAATTTTGGCGTGCGGTATTTAGGAAATTGGATACTAAACTTAGCATGAGTACGGCGGATCATCCGCAAACTGATGGGCAAACTGAAAGGGTTAACCAAATCCTTGAAGATATGCTTAGGGCATATGTAAGTAAAAGGCAAACTAATTGGGAAGAGTATTTACCGATAGCAGAGTTTGCATATAACAGTGCCAAGCACTCTTCCACTGGATATAGTCCAGTTATGTTAATGTATGGGTTTCAGCCCAGAGCTCCTTTTGCAGTAGGACTGCATAAGGAAAAGGTTCAGGCAGCTAAAGACTTTTTGGAGGATATGAATAGTATGTTAAAATTTGCTCAAGAAAATATTAAAAAGGCTCAAAATCGAGCTAGAGCATATGCAGATCCTCACCGAAGAGACATCTCCTTTGAAGAAGGAGAATTGGTCTATCTTAAGGTGCTTGAACAAACTAAAACTATGAAAAAGGGACAATATCCAAAGCTTTCACCAAGGTATTGTGGTCCTTTCATAATACTTAAAAAGGTGGGAGAATTGGCTTACAAGCTCCAACTACCATCCAGTTTTTCATGTAAGTAAATTAAGGAAGAAGCTGGGTGATTTGGATAATTTAATCTTAAATGATGACATTGAGGAGCTATTCAATGACCGATCTAATCCACATGAACCAGAAAGAATATTAAATGTTCGTAATAGACGAACCAAGAATACTATTTATCAAGAATGTTTGGTTAAGTGGAAAGATTGTTCAGAAGAAAGCTCAACATGGGAGTGAGTAAGTACTTTAAAGAAAAGGTTTCCCGATTTACAGTTAGACCTTCCAAGTATCGTTTTCGAGGACGAAACCGATTCTTAAGGGGAAGGAAATGTGACATTAAAAGTGATATTTAATGTAACGTTAAGGTCACAAATATTGAATGTGACATTAAGGTAAATCTAGGGGAACACGCACGAGGATGACCGTCTGGGCTCTTGGGCGCCCGAATGGGGTTAAGGGGAGCCTAGAGAGTAAGAGAGTCCAAGAATAGTAGGACTCACCTAAAGTGGACGGCTGGCAGAGGAAACGGGGAGAGAGGTGCCATCACTTATCTAGGCGAGGTTGGGAGGAGAAACGGATCACTCGTGCTCACAGAGGAGAACTATTTTTCTTCTAGCTTCATCGTTTTCTTTTGGGTCTTCTGACATGCTATGAAACCATAGTGACAGGAAATGGTTGGAACGGGCCCCCGGAACGCAGAAATGGTGCTCTCGCCCAAAACATAGCCAGACATGTATTAGATGTACACAGTTCCTTTTGAGTTCTGGAACATAGCCACTTTTCATTTGCAAAAATGCGAAGGTTGTTCTGCTGTTTTTTGGAACGGAAACTGCATTTGAAGTTTAATTGCATGAAAATTGGAGGGAAATAGGTGTCTTCATAGTACCAGTTTCAAAGGTCTTACACTAAGGCTTGTAAGCATAAGGTTTCAGGTTGAGGTGTCTTCAAAGTACTGCACAGTTGAAACGCTGAGGCAAGAATACATGTTTGTTCCGTCTGCTCAAAAGGTGTGTACATGTCCTCCAACTGCGAATATGAAATTTTAAGTTTGGATCAGTTTTTTATTTGCACCTCTGCACTTGACGGAAACCATTGACTGACAGGACTGCTGCCTAGCATTTATCTTACATGAATTGGCTGGAAATACGACAATGGTCTTTACGAGGGAGTGTAAAGCTACCAGAAGACTGTCTTTAGTTCTCCGGTATCTAGGCTTGGGTGTGATTCCAATAAGTGGGCAAATGAGCCAGGTGTCCGTTTCTTTACCACTTAAAAATGTATCTCTAATTTCATCCTTTGCATGCTTGGAGAACTGAAAACAAAGAAAAACAAATGTTTTTGTTGCCACGGCAGGCAAAAAGGTTAGGATATTTGAATAAATTCAGATCTGGAGAGTGTGGAGTTTTGATCTGCACCGACGTTGCTAGTAGAGGGCTTGACATTCCAAATGTCAGCCTTGTGATCAATTATAATGTTCCTGAGTATCCTAAGGTTTGTTTACTCGGCCCTTCCACCCCATATCAGAGAAAAATGCATGCACATGCAGTTCCATTCAACATATAATATGTTTCCATCTTCTTTCTCTCATCTTTATATTTTCAGGTGCATACTATTAACTTTCTTTTTGGTGTCTTCTATTTGTCAAATTGACATTCATCTAGATCTTATTTTGTGTTCTGAAGGATTATGTACATAGAGTTGGGAGGACTGCACGGGCTGGTAAATCTGGCAGAGCTATTACAATTGTAACACAGTATGACATTGAGAGCTTTCTCCGAATCGAAAATGCCATTGGTACTTTACTCTCCTGCATTTGTAGGTAATGTCTTGGGATTTAAGTTCCAATTTTGACTACTTTCTCTCTACCAGGGATAAAGTTATCAGCATTCAAAGCAGAGTTAGATGAGATGGTTATGTTTCAGAGTAGTGTTTCTGATGCTCAACGGATAGCAATCAAGGTCAAGTGCACTCTTTATGTTTCACTATGTAGGTCTTGTTAGTCTATTAGTCTCTTTGCACAGTTATTTGCTCTCTCTGAATTGTTTGTCGTATTTCCAGCATATGCATGAGAAGGATGATAGAAGTGAGCACCAACGCAGACGCCAGGAAAGAGATAATAATGGAATTATGATGAAGTACACTGCAAAAAAGAAGAAACATGTTTAACTCTAGAGATGAATTATGTTTCATTGTACATGGTGAATATATATTGGAGAAGCTTTGTACAGTTTTGTGTTGGGAAGTGTTATTTCTCTGCACATATCATGCCGTCTTACCTGGGCATTGAAATTCACATATATCCATTTCTACCTTCTTGAAGGTGGAATTGTTCTAACCAACTTAAGGAGGTGCCATTTTGATTTGATGGCCTTCCACCCATCCAAGGGCCCTCAACTTCTAATATTAGAACCGCAAGTTTCACTTGTACGATATATTTCAAATTTGCCCTCATGGAATTGCAAAACTTTTGACAGATTTTAATTGGAATGACAAGAACACTTGCTTTGGATGTTAATTTAAGTTTTTTCATCCAAGAACAAAACCTTAATATGCTCACATGTATGACATATACATGATACAGATACTAGTTGAAAATAACATCACCATGAAACATTTTACCTTGACATGTTGCAAGTCGAGATGGAGTTTTTGATACAAAACATTTCATCTATGACAAGGATGAACTTAAATTGGATCGAAACGCTAAAGAAGGGCATTTTCAATGTGCAAGGGGAGTCATATTATTATGCATTTCCTTAAGGAGTTTAAGAAAGGGTTTAATGCAACCTTGAACTCTTTCATGCCTCTTTAAGGCTACCAAAACGCATTTCATGGGTGACCATGACTGAAGACGGATTCTTACTAGATTGAAATTATGAAGTTTAGATTCTATACTGAAGAATACAATTAGACTTAACAAACTATGTCTTTGAGCTTGAGCAATGCCCAAGTTGTGCATTTGTATTTTCTCCGGCGTGCCAAAAAGCATGTTCATTGTAGAATTTTGTTGTTTGTGTTACTCTCACACAAACAAATGTACCCAAGTCCGAATCCACAACATCATAACTACTTGGACCCTTGAATGCATCAAAAACATAGTGGCATCAAGTATGTTGCACAACCTAATCTTTCGTAGCTTGGGGTTTTTTAATTTGGTAAGGGTGCACATTGCAAAACCAAGAACCATAGAGAGTACATAACTTTTGGTATGCTCAAAGCTTAGTGCAAAGACTTTGACTTGATATTTATGAATGCACGTTATGCTAGTGATTTGCTTATTTGATGCAGTTAGGATTTTAGAACTTTTACAAGCCAATTACACACGAAGTTAGCTTGTCATCATGGATTGTTTCTACTATTTTGAGTCTCTAACTAGTGGATATTTGCTTGGTAAATCTTTTTTCAAAATGTCATGAGAATGGTAGAATAAAAAATTGTTATGCCTCTAGAATGACATGCTAAAAGATGAATGTCTTGTAATATCGTATTAGAGAATCTTCAAAGTCTCACTTTCAAATAAGGGATAAATTGTAAACTACAATTTTTCATTTCCACTAATAAATCTCACAAGGAGACCAATGTTATTGCATCAAAGGACCTTATTTAAGTGGGCTCCCTTGTACCAAGAAACCCAAAGACATTGTACTTAGGGTATCTATAAATTATAGTATATTGCAATTTACCATGTAATGTGAAAAGTAACTTCACAAAGATAAATGGAGGAAGATTGAGTAGATGTTGCTTTTTTAAACTTGTGCTTAAGAATCATACAAAAATGTTATAATTCCTTCCCTCATAAAGTGATATAATGTTGATAGGTTGATCTCCATGAGGCTTAACCATCATGTTTTTTCCAATGATGAAACCCCATTAATGATTGTCAACCTTGCACATCGGCTTAACCTTGAATCTTCTTTTTGACTTCTCATGAGTCGTCTCAAGCACCTTGTCCTTCAAAACCTATCTTGATGAATGCTTTTTGTAAAATGCAAAATCTCCTAGGACAAGTTTATGCTTGATGAAAAAAATAATGCTAAAAAATTCTTGTTTTTCTAATAATGCATCCCAAAAATCTATGAATGCAAGCCAAATACTCCATGTTATCATGTGAAATCTTTATGTTTAGAAAAAAGTCGTGCAAGTACAAATAAAACAGTGCAAAAAAGTTTTTATAATTTCTCTCTCTCTCACCTCTTAAAAGAAATGACACTCCGTTCCACCTCCTAACCTCTCAGCCCCTGGTTCGTAAGTTGTGATAGAATCACTCCCACGTGTATGTGCATTAAAAAGTGTGTGCTCAATGAATGGTGCATCTCTCATGTGTTCGTGTGAACAGAACTTTATTAGATATAGCTCTAGCAAGCCTCATGTCGGGCGCTACTATTGATGGTGCATTCAATGCTTTTTTTTTTCATGGTGCAGAATTTTTTTGAGAGAAAGGGGTGTGGGGCCCAAGTGCATGCTAGAACAAGATTTCTAAGTGTCAGTGCTCATGATCCAAATCTCAAGTGGTGCAAAGAGGGGGGGAAAAAACCACATACCTAGTTATTGCTTTTCTTTATGTTCAGAACATTTTCAATAGCTACAAAAGTTGCTCACACAACCAAACAAATTGACAAAAAATTTCACAAAGAGAAGAATCCTAGAAACATATTTTCTACTCCAGGCAAACTTAAAAAAAAAAACTATAATTCGGTTGAAGCTGTTGTTACTGCTATATACATTATGAACAATAGACCTATGGTTGATGTAGATGATGGCATGGCACCTAATAAGAACTATGCAGATTAAAAGCCAACTTCATTCCACTTGAAAGTATTTGAATGTAGTGCTTAAATGCATATTCGTGAGTTGTGCAGTAAATTGGATCCCAAAGCAAAATATGTGTATTTCTAGGATATTCTCTTGAGCAGAAGGGATATATTATCCAAGCTACTTGGTGATTGAGGATTGTAGCTGGACAAAAAAGTTATCATGTACTGTGATTACCTTAATAACATTCCGTTGGTCAAGAACCCAATGTATCATATGAGGATCAAACACATAAAGATTCAATACCATTTCATTTGAGAAAGGATTCTAGTAGATGATATTGACTTGGTTTATGTTAGTATACATGATGAGGTTGCAGATATTTTTAGTAAGGCCTTAGGAGTTGAGAAGCTCTACTACTTTAGGACTATGCTTGGAGTATATGAGATCATGCTCAGCTCGAGGGGGAGTGTTAAGATATCAAGATCCACATGAGTTAACATCCACTACATGCCTTGGTGATATGTCAGGACTTTACTCACTAGCGCATTAGGTGACAGACATGGAGGATATGTAAGTGATTCTACAACTAGACTATGTCCACGTAGTCCACTCTTGGTTATAGCACATTCATTATGCCACTTCATTTATTCTTAGTGGGTTCATACTTAGTGATGGTGTATACATATATTCTAATAATTTCATTTTGGTTTTTTATCATGTTATAGACTAAGTTCTTCTAGGTGGAAGAAGAAGAAGAAGAAGAAGAAGAAGAAGAAGAATAATTTAGCCTTACTTCTCCCAGAGGTGGACTCCTGGATTGTTGGAGGACACTTCAACAACCTGGAGGCTTTGGAGGACCAACAGGGCAAAGGGAGAAACTACCAGGGCATGGCTGGGGAGAAGCAAGAGGCATGGGAGGTCTTTCTACTGGCAGTAAGAGCACATGATCTATGTGCTCAAGTTTCCATTGTGTGAATGTGCTCTTGGTTTCTTCACCTCTCTCTTCTCTTATTTGTTTATAATGCATTGATGAAGATTGCAACATCTTTGCTGCTATTACCTTCTTGAGCTTTAAGTCGCAACTCCTTCCCCATTAGTAGTGCACAAAATTTCTCAAATATCAAGGCTTGAGGTCTCACATGAGTGTTAAGGGTAGTTACTCGTCCATCAAATTTGGTGGATAAATTTGAAGGCACCTCTGAGCTAGCTCCTTACTAGTCTTAGGTATCCCAATGCTAGGCCATCTGGTCATGTAGATTTTTAATCTAAATAATGAATGCTTCAACCATCTCTCCTTTAACAAACTTATTTTATACTAGGTGATTTTTCCTAGTTTTGGATCATTTTTAAACATGTAGAAGATGTGCATTTGGATGAATTATAACACTCAACTTTTATGGGTTATGAATGGGTTGTTATTTTGTGTTAATTCCCAACATTGTCTTTAAGCGCTAATAATAATCAAGGATAGTTGTAATTTTAAACTTTCATAAAGTATAGTTTGTACTATCTAACTCGCCTTCACTAAAGGTTGATGGACAAATTCTCAATGTTTGAATTATTGGTATAGTAGCATTGTTATTTGATATAGCAAAATTACTCATGGATGATGACATTTCTCCTCCTCTATTAGATGATGGCATTGCTTTTCTCTACTATTGAACCCCTTGTCTCTTGTGTACTCTTTACTCAAATCCACCAGGCTTTGATACTACAATGAAACAAAATCTTAGCAAGTAATAGAGAGTACACATAAAGAATGAGAAGAACAAAAACTTCTCTAAAACCAAACAAATTGATACAAAGACAGCTCTATCCAACTGTGTGCTTCCACTGTGAAGCTTGGATGGCGATCTAGTTAGATAATTAGGAAAGATCTTAAGGCTATCCAATTGTGCACTTCCACTATGAAGCTTAGATGGATGTTTAGAAAGATAGTTGGCAAAGCCTCTTCAAACATCCTAGCGTGACCTCCTTGCTTGTATCTAGTGCTTGTAAAGTGCTTGTGAGCTAGAATCTTTAGTTTTTCTACATGTGATAGCTTTTCCTCACCTTTTCATGTATTAGGCTAGTCCCATGTAATATCATCTTCTCAATTGCTTCATCATTCCTTTTTTCATCAAGAGATGTGAAACCAACTTTAAGAATGAATCTTTTTTTAAAAAGAAATGAATAATAGAAATTAAAAATTAAGAGATGTGAAACCAACTTTAGAATGAATCTTTTTTTAAAAGAAACGAATAATAGAAATTAGAAAAACAAGAGTAGCTTCATGCATGATATGACATGTTAAAAAATTTGAAACATTTGTGGTATGAGTGCTTTTAGATTTGATTATGCTTGAGTTTAAGATACCTTCAATCTTTGCTTGTGACCATTGGATAGGAAAGAGGATATTTTAGTAAGGTTTATTAAGATCTCCATACCAAAAAGTCATGAACATATCGCGAAATGCTAAAAAAACTCATCATGCGAGATGAGGTGTAATATGCGTATCTAATGCACCTTGATGACACAATTTTGGTAGTCCATCAAAAGAAGGACCTAGGAAACACCATCCAAAACTCCCTCAGAATATATCACAGGCTTTGCTATCTAGGGTTGCTTGAGTCAACCTTGTAGGGGATGATCTACCCAATTCCCACGAGGATGGACCTAAAATTAAGATTTCTATTTAATGCTAAGGTAATATTATTTAAAAATAAAGCTTTACCTCAAAGTGGGTAGCTTTATTACACCAGTTAAACCTTTCGCATGTAACTCCATCCAAGATGACACCACCAATCCACCCTCACCTAGCATCATGGCCTTTGAGGAGAACCCTCTTGAGCTTGCAAGGGTTAGACTAGTCCTAGATGTCCAAGGGATGTCAAGAATCGCGTGGTGGGGGACTTGCTCAAGATGCTGTGCCGAACACACACAGAATGCACAAGGAGAAGCTCACTCAAGAGACAAGAAGAGAGATGGAGGACAAAACGTTTTCTTGCTGGTTTCTTCTTCTTCTTCCACACACTTTACAATGTACACAAAGTATAGATAAGATACAACATAAAGGAAAGTGGCCTACTAAGTCAAACAATGCATAATCGACTACACTAATCGACTGGCGCTATAACTATGCCAGCTGTAAATAGGTGTAACAGCCTGAATATAATAAGTAATGAGTCAGTGGCCATGTGAGAGTCATAATGACCACCGACGTGCTAAGTGTAGATATGTGGACCCATCTAACCAGGCGGTCCATCATTAATGTCCGCATGTGTTGAGCTTGTCATCTCAACACTCCCCCTCAAGCTCAACTGCATCTCTGCAACTCCAAGTAAGCTTCGAAACTTTTGAAGCTTCTCTGTACCCAATGCCTTCGTGAAGATGTTAGCTATCTGATCCTGTGTGCTGACATACACCAAGTCAATCTCACCTGCTAGTACCTTCTCTCTCACAAAGTGGTAGCGTACCTCAGTATGTTTTGTCCTGGCATGGAACATAGGGTTCCTAGCCAACTGTATACCGCTCATGTCACAATAAATGACAACTGGACCTTCCACCTGCACATCTAAATTAGCTAAGCCTGACTGGGTCTTTTCCTTTTCCTTCTACAGGAGGCAGGTGCACAGTTTCCGGCACACCAGTGCTGGGATCGGGTGCTTCAGGTTGGTATGGACTCCCTGCTCCTTCCATTTCTTTTCTTCGCTGTTCCTCGATGGAGCGACGGGTCGCCAGCTCCAAATCTTATTCTTCCCTCCTTCTCAGCTCCTCCTCAACCCTCTTTCTTCTTTCCTCCTCTTCCTTTACCGACTCCCTTTGGGCCCATTCGAGCTCTTCCTTCTCTTTTCTCCTTCGCTCCTCCTCTCTTTTTCCGTGTAGGGCTTTAGTCCGTTGCTCCGCCTTCCTTTTTGGTGTAGCCTGGGGTTCTCCCTCCTCGTCGGTGTCCGTTTCTGTTTCATCAGACTGCTCTTCCGCATGAGGCTGGGGCTACGACGGTGATTCGCCACTTTTCTCATCATCTCCCTGTTTTTCTTCTCCTGCTCGTCCCTGTCCTATCGCTTCGTGGATGATCGCGGTGAGGGCACCTCCAAAACCTATGGTGGAGGCCTTGGAGGATGAGGCTTTGCGGGTTGATCGGGGTGAAGGGGATTCTTCTGCTACGGCCCTTCCTCCTGTTGCCAGGGCCTTTGCCGAAGCCTCAATTGTCTTTCTTACGAACCCATTGAGGTTCACCTCGTCCAGTGATTGAGCAGCGATGCTTTCGAGTAGAGGTACACTGATTCTGGACATGATGCTGTTGTACCGCTGACTCGAAAACAAGGTATGCATCATCTTCGCCTGCAGTTGAATCTCTTGATTGGGGATGTTTGCCAGGCTGATTCCGTCATTGGTGTGGACCTTCACTTTGTCCATTCCCAACATGGCATAGACGTCCCTTTTTGGTTTCTTCTCCACCTTGTTTGGAAGTCCTAGTGCCCTTTCTATTAGTTCGGGGGTCAGTTCGACCTGCACTTGTCTGGTGGCTTCCCTGTCTCGCACCGTGACGGTGCCCCTATTTTTGTTGAAGGTGTGCAGGAACTCGGCGCACAGGGTGTAGTTTATCCTTTGGCCCACTGCATCCAGGTACCTTTATAAGTGGCATTGCTCTATAATTCGTCGTACCGCTGGTTCCTCAATGACCACGTCTTCCAGGTTGAATATGTGGCGGAACTTCAGCTGATTGAACGCTCTTGTTTCCACCGTGAGGCCGTACCGCACTTGTTCTTCCTCCGAGAAGGGGAGTTTGCCAGCTTTGTCTTGACTTGCCATGGTCGCCACCTGCACATTCAGTCAATTAACTTTTTAGTATTTTTTGGCAACCAATTTGCTGGATGACCACAAACATAGCAGATTTTATCGTTCATAACCCTAACTTTTCCTTTCAAACTTCTATCACCTATTTTTGTATGGCATTTCAATTTTGAGCCTTTTCATGCTTGGTTTACTTTTTAGTTTTCACTCCGTTTACTGCCGCCTCCCCCTCGTGGAAGAGAAAAATCCGTCCCAAGATTGGAGGTTGTGGGGCCAAGGCGTTCATGTTTATTTGTGTAGGAGCCAATCGTAGAAGTTGGGGTTATATTCCAAGTGTGCAGCGCAGTCCAGGTCACATGGTCGGATGCCTACATGGGTGATGTACGTGAGGACATCTGTGAGCAAATCACCGGAGTTGACCCGACTTGCGATGTGGAGCTCTTCTTCTGTCAAGATGCGGTCGAGATAGGGGTGCCCTAAGATATGATCCCGACCTCGAAGAGTGGTTAACACTCGATACGAGGTCGGCGCGACGTAGGTGGGATCATACTCGGCCGTTTTGATGGCTCGGCGTTGTTCGGCGTTGGTCATTATGCGGCATCCATCGACTTCCCATTTCAATCTAAGAGCGTACCACTGCTTCAAGAAGGGTGATTCCGTTTCCGCCAGGTGGGACAACCTTGCTTTCTCTTGGCTAGTGATGGCAGACGTCATGCGTGGGTCAAATGATGTGATGAGGCGTTGCTTAATGGCTTGCTCTTTGGAGACCTCGCGAGCGAGCAGCTCAGCGGCAGAGCGAGAAGCTTGTGCAAAGGCAAATTCAAAAGTCTCCCAAGAGCAAGGCATATTGCGCACGTCAGTTGCAAGGGGTTCTGCTAATAGTCCCAAGTCCAGGCGGTCATAGCTGAGGGCCAATGCAACAAAGGTGGCATCGAGCTGTTTGATGCAATCCACCACATCATCCCCAGTGTTCTCTGCGAGGTCAGCGGCCAGCGTTAGGAATGACTTCCATTCATAGGAGGGCTTAAGGCCGGCGGGTGGTTAGGGTTTGCTGGAGCTGGAGGTTCTGACAGTGCAGAGCTGCAGAGCTGGGGGTCCGTTTGAGTCGGCAACCCGGGGGTGGGTTGGACGGATCGGTCGGGTTTGATCTTAGGGGCTATGCTACTGCAGTTAGTTAGGCTGTTGAGCTGCGGGTTGGATTGGTTGGACGATGCCACTTGTGGTGATGGCCGTTGTTTGGGTCGTTGTGTGTGTGTGACGCCCGTGGGTTGACTCGCAGAGGAGTCGGATGACTGGGGTGAGCCCTGCGATTCGTGGTCTTGAGGTGTCGGGGGACAAGGCCTTGAGGTCGACGTAGAACTAGGGCTTGTGACAGTTGGGATTTTAGGGATCCACAGCGAGGCATTCTCCTCATAGTAGCCTTGTGCACGCAGGAGGACTTTAGGGACCCATATTTGTTTAATCATGCGGTACTTGCGATGATGGCGTCTTGGTTTCCTAGGTTTAGGTTTGTAGGTCTTCCGCGGACACGCACGTCTAGTTCTAGGCAGTTCTCGAGGCTTCTTAGGTACCCATTGCAAGTGAGTCTGTTGGGGTTTTGCTTTGGATGCGGCGGGCCGCGGCGCGTGGGGATTTGGGTGTGGTAGATATGCACGGTCCCCCTCCTTAGTCCTAGGTGCGGCTGTTTTTATCGGTGGCCCCATGAGCGGTGATGGTGTTACGAGGCCCTTGCTGAAAGTCGTGACAATAGGCACGTTCCCGATCGTTAAGTGGATGCATTGCGACTCATAATCAACATTGCAACGGGTCTGCTTTTTAAAAGTTCGCCCGAGCAATGACTCTGTGCTTGCATCCATAGCATTCGGTAAGACATAAAACAGCATGGGGATAGTTTCAGTCTCGATAGAAACGGCGACTCGGCACGTGCCGAGGATCGGGTAGGATTGAGCCCCGTATGGGCTCAATTTGGCTGTTGTGGGATGAAGTATTGGTGCACCAAGCCGGGTCCAATGCTCATGCGTCAAAATGTTAAAATCTGCCCCCTCGTCAATCAGGGCGTTGAAGGAGCACGTCTGCTTGGCCGTGACCGTGATGCGGAGGTGGGCGGGTTCTACAGGCTCCTCCTCATTCTCGCAGATTTCCGTAATTGTGGCAACTCGTATTTTGACGGGTGGTTCTACCATTGGTGGTTCATGCAGCAGATGAGTGGGCGGATAGTACTTCTTGATTCAACTGCCATTGAAGAAGCCCATTTCCTCACCATCCAGTGTTTCCAGCTCGACATTACCAGTTCGGCTGATTGTGCGGACCTTAAAGGGTCCGAGACCTCTGAATTTCATCTTTTGCTTATGTCCTTTAACTGAGTAGAGGAGCACTAGGTCACCCTGCTCAAATTCTTGTTGCTTGACATGTTTGTCAAACCAGCTTTTGCGTCGGGCTTTCTCACAGATAAGTGCGTGGGTGGCTAGGAGACGAACTTCTGACAGGCGTTCTAGCTCAACCAAGCGTTGCATCCATGCTTCCTTCCCTTCCCATCGTTCTTGGAGTGCTATTCTCAGGCTAGGGACGAAGAATTCTAATGGGAGAATAGCTTCAGTCCCATAGGTTAGCCTAAAAGGCGTTTGACCGACGGCCATCTTATAAGCTGTTTGGTAGGCCCACAAGGCTGCCATCAACTTGTTATCCCAGTCACTTCGTGAGGCTGAGACTACTTTGGTCAGGACATTGATGAGAATTTTGTTGGTTGATTCAGCCTGGCCATTAGCCTGAGGGTAGTATGGTGAGGATTTGCGATGGATGATGAGAAAGGTGGATAGGAGATGGGCTATCACTTCGTTGATGAAGTGCGTTCCCTGGTCGCTAACCAGTTCGATGGGGCAACCAAAACGCGAGATTACTTGCTCCCATAAGAACTTGGCAGTCGTCCTAGCGTTGTTTCTCCGCGTGGCTCTCGCCTCCGCCCATTTGGTGAGGTAATCTGTGGCCACCATGATGTACATGGCTTGTGAATATTGTGCCGCGGGGTTGATGGGTCCTATGAAGTCAATCCCCCATTTTTCGAAGGGTTGGCGGGCGATAACAGGGGTTAACTCCATCTGATCTTTACGAACCGGGACTTTTGTCCGTTGGCACTCGTCACAATGCTTGACAAATTGTGTGGCATTGCGGAAGAGTGTGGGCCACCATAGCTGGGACTGCAACACCTTTCGTGCTGTAGTGTCCCCGCTAAAGTGTCCTCCCGCAATACCGTTGTGCGCCTCTGAGAACACATCGTGTATCTCATGCTCTCATACACATCTACGTAGCAATCCGTCTTGCCCCAGCCTATAGAGCTGGCCTGCAATGAGCTGGTAGGGCTAGATTTTCAGGATTAGGCGTCGAAGCCGTGCCCGTTCCATTGGTCGTTCGGGTAGCCCATGTTGGAGCACTTGGACTATGTCGTTTGCCTAGTATGGTGTCAGATCGGCCTTGAATAGGTCTCTTTCGCTGGACACATGGAATAAGTGGATGTCCGGTAACTCGTCCATGATGCCTTGTCCAACAGCTTCTCCTGTGGGTATACGGGACAGATGGCCAGCCATGTAATGTTGTTTTCCCTTCCGTACCACCACTGAGAAGTCGAACTCTAGGAGCAGGAGAAGCCATCGAGCTATACGTCCTGTAGCGCAAGGTTTGTTGACTAAATAGAGCAGGGCTTGATGGTCTACGAAGAAGGTGAAGGGGGTGGCCAGTAGGTAATGCCGAAAATTCTTCACGGCGAATACCATGGCTAATCCCTCCCTTTCCGTTGTTGAATAATTCATCTCTGTCTCCGTGAGTTGCCTGCTAGCAAAAGTTACTGGGTAATCTAGGTTATGCTCACCAGGTTGGCACAACACTGCCCCCACGGTAAACTTAGAGGCGTCGATGTGTACGTGAAAAGTCATAGTCTAGTTTGGGGCTCATAGGATAGGTGCCGTTGTTAGGGATTTTTTCAATTCTTCGTAGGCCCGCTGGGACGCTTCAGTCCACTCGAAGAAAATTAGCAGTTTGTACAATGGCCTAGCGATCAGCGCATAGTTCAGTACAAACCGCCGATAGTAACCTGTGTGACCTAAGAAGCATTGAACTCCCCTGTAATTACCTGGGGGTGGAAGGTCCACGATGACCTTGACCTTCGAGAAGTCCGTGGCAATGCCATTCTTGGACACCACGTGTCCCAAGATGCATCCGTGCTTCACCCAAAACTGACATTTCAGGGGGTTGAGGGAGAGACGGTATAAGCGACACCATTCAAAGACCGCACGGAGTTTGTTGAGATGTTCGGTCCAGGCCGAATGGAAACACAGGTCATTGACAAAGACCTCTAACTCCTTGCGAAGCATGTCCTTGAATATGGTGCACATGAGGCATTGAAAGGTGGCGGGGGCATTGGTTAGCCCGAAGGGCATGACTACGTATGCAAAGACGCCCCACTCAGTGGCGAAGGCGGTCTTGTGCCTATCTGCAGGATGCACTTGCACCTGATTGTACCCCGAGAAGCCATCCAAGAAACTGTAGGCTTCCTTACCTGCCACTCTCTCAAGTATGTGCTCGGTGTATGGTAAGGGGTAGTTGTCTCTCTTTGTAGCGGCGTTTACTTTCTTGTAATTGACGCACACTCGAATCTTGCCGTTTTTCTTCATGACAATGACTATGGGTGACACCCAGTTTGTGTGCTCAATTTCGTAAATGAATTCGGCTCTCATCAGCTTGTCGATTTCCTCCTTGACAGCATGAGCGTGCTTTGGATTCATGGGGTATGGTCGCTGCTTGACCGGCGTTGCATCCGTTGTCATGGGTATGTTGTGAGTCACAACACTCGAGTCTACCCCTCGTAGCTCATCTAAAGACCAAGCAAATACGTCCCGGTACTCCCGCAAAAGAGTGACAAGACTGGACTCTTCTTCCGTGGTCAAGTCCTCGGCAATGAACACTGGTCGGGGTACTTCCCCTTCCAGGGCTAGGTTTACCTCCTTGACCTTGGCTGGACCTTTGATTGGTTCGCTGGTTTGTCCTTGGCCCTTGGCACTTAGCAGAACCACTACCCTGTCCCCTCTTTTGAATTTCGAAAAGCGCTTAGGGAGGTCTTGCGGCTTCCTTTGTTCCTCTGATCGCGCATCGTTGGGACGCTTAGCCTTATCCTGCCATAACCGTCTGCGCCTCAGGTGGACAGGTAAGTCTCCCTTGGTGCGTCTGGTCATGGGTGGCCTAGGGATTTCTGGGTCACCATCTGAAGTAACTTCAGACTCAGAGTTAAATTTCCCATTTTCGCTAGGGGAGGTGGTCTCCCCTGGCAGCCGCAGTTCAGATGGCGATTCAGTTCTAAGCAGTGCTGTCGTTCCTGGTTGGGCCAGGCCGGCTTGCTCAAAATCCATAGCTCCCATCCATTCCAACCAAGCACGATCGCATTTCGTACACATAACTCCTTGGTCCACTCTAAGGGCCGGTCTCGTCTGCAGCTTAGCGTCTGCCCGGATTTGCTCAATTTCTCGCCCTGTATTCTACGGTATCCACCTCACCCTCACTTCCTTCATCGAAGGATTGGCAATCTTCGTATTCGTCACAGGAATCTGTGTCGCTAAACTGCTCATCATCCCCCAAGGCCTGCTCTGCCTCGTCTTGTTGGTTGGGAACCAACGCCTAGTTATACCTGAGGTTTAGTTCATGTACCCTGGTCCACTTCCACTCGGGTTCTTCCAAGAGGTCCTGGAGAGGCTTGAGATTGGCGGCTGCGTTGCGTGCCAGTCGGCCTGTTAAGTGCCCCAGTATTCCCTGGAGTTCCCTCCTGTTGGTAGGCACTTGAAAAACGACAGGCTTAGGCCCTTCATGGAGGCTTGCTGCCATCATGTAGATAGGTGTAGGGAGTGTTTCTTTTGGCTTGCCAATTGTTTTGACAGCCTGCTCGTACGCCTCATGATCAGAGAACGGCAGGTCGAGTGTAGCGAGAACGTGCATCCAATCCCGCTCGTCCTCAGGGCATGGGATATACTTAGTTAAGGACCCATAGGGTTCCTTGTCTTGGGTGTTTCCCCTGAGTAGAGTAGAGATGGCGTCTAGGTCGACTGGCGAGGTCTTCCAAGTGTCCATCTCTATTCTCACAGCGTTAGTTCAGTTGCCCAGGAAGATCAGGCTGTTACCCTAGTCTTCGACAACTCTAGCATTGCGCATCCAGGGTCGACCCAATAAGATATCATAGTCCACTCCCTTCATGACGATAAAGTCGACAGAGAACTGGACTCCTACAATCTTCACTGGCCAATTCTTCAAGACCCCGAATGGCTTCACTCGCATACCGTTTGCTAGCGTGACGTTAAATCAAGCAACTTTGACAGGCGGGTTTCCCCACTTCTGTAACACTGCGTGGCTAAGCACACTAACCCCAGCTCCTGTGTCTACAATCCCCTTCCTCATTGCGTCTCCCAGGGCTAGGACTGGCAGGACTGTGTGCATCTCCGAGCCCTCCCAGAAGGCGTTGACGTGCAAGGATTTAGGCCCGGAGTGTAGCGTCAAACTTGGCAAGTTCGTTTTCGCATCCTGGTCTTGAGTATCTGCCGGGGCTTGCTCTTGCGGTCTCTCGACCCAATGCTTGAGGTCCTGCCATAGGGCAAGAGTGCTGCCTAAGCAGATCTCCCAGGCCAACCGTTACAGGGGTAGTCACTAGTGTGGTCAGGAGATTGCTAAACACTCGTCCTTCCCTTAGCCCAGACTGTCCGGGCCAATGGCCGCGACTGATCTGCGGGTTTGTTGCGTCTAGGCTTGGCCTCAATGGCACTGCTTGTGGCATAGCAGCCTCGGCAGACTTAGGTTGGGGCGGTGATAGTGGCGTGCTCATGCTGGAGAGATCCTCAATCTCGCCCTCCGTGATGGGTTCAACATCCTTGAGGTGCTGTTGAGCCTCCTTCACCCATTCCTTCACCTTTTCTATGGCTTCCAATTGCCGCTTGGGGTGTGGGTATTCCCCTACCTTAGAGCTTCCCTTTTGGGCTGTTTTAGGGGCTGAAGTCTCTGCCTCTGCGTTTGAGACTTTCTTTCCTTGGGGTAAGGTCGTAACACTGTCGGTTTTTAGTGCGATCTTAGCCTCTGATCTCTTCTTTTTCCACCTACGGCTCTTCTTTCCTACTGAGGTCGCGTCAAGATTGCTAGGTCCTGGCAGAGAGACGCCGGCCTGCTTCGTTTGTGCTCGGGTCATAACTCGCAAGGGAATAGGTGTGGCCTCCCCATCGGGGTTTTCAACACCAAACAGCCCCAGCGGGATGGACAAAAAATTAGCTGAACCGGAAGGCGACTTCCATTTTGGGCAGTCTATGAAAAGATGGGTGATTCCGCACTTTGCGCACCTTTGGTCAGCTTTGTCCCTGTTTTGCTGCTCTCTCTCGGGGCAGCATGATGAGACGTGACCGGGATGTCCACAAGTCCAACCGGATCCTGTGACTGCCCTCCTAGGCCTCTACCCCGTCCTCGTCCTAATGCCATCACCGGCACGGGTCGGTAATCCATGAGGATTGCATTGCCCTCGTCGTCATGTGAGATGTAAGGGTATATGTAGGTTTCTTCGTCACTGGGCTCCTCTACGTAGTGTACGGGAGCATCGCTCGGTGGGTGGGTCATATAGGGACTAGGCGATCTAGGAATACCAGTAGGATTTATGTCTAGCCTAGGGACCGCTGGTTTCATATCGTTAGGCGCTGGTAGGGCTAGCGGGGCTCCCCTTCCGAAGAATGGCTGTGGCCTGTTAGCCGAGTAAAGCTGGCCGTAGGGTTGCGTGTATGGTAGTCTTCGTGGTAGTCTATCATGGCCGAACCTACCGCAGTTAGCACAGGGTCTTGACCTAGGGTCTTGACACTTTGCTGGCAGGTGGTTTCCTCCACAGTGCACGCACTGGACATGCGGACGCGTCGGTCGCCTCAACATGTCTTGTATTTTGGCCAACTCCGTCTTGACCTCGGCCAAGCCGTGGTCCGTCTTGGTGGCCTTTCCCTTATCTTGGGATGATGGGTTTGATCGCTCGCTAGAGGTTGGCGTTCGCTCTAAACTCCGTGGGTTGGTTTCTTCTAGGTTTGAGCTCCTGGAGCTCCGCTCTTTCAGCTGGTCATCAACCCTAATGGCTTCCTCAAAAACCCTAGCCACCATGTCTCATTGCAAGCTTGAGTTGCCTGCTAGTGCCTTGTACAATTCCTCATCCCGAATCCCACTGATGAATCCGGTCGACATTGCCCTGTCAGTCGGTCTTTCGCCTAAGGGGATTCTTTTAAGGAGGCTTCTCACGTGGGTCACATAGTCACGGATGCCCTCCTTCTCCTTCTGCTTGATGTTCATCAGGCGTACTAGCAGGTTGTTAGAGTATCCGGGTTCGGCAAACCTCTTAACAAAAAGGTCCTTGAGGTTATTGAAGTTGGCTCGTTCTATGGCGTCTAGGCTTGTATACCACTTCCTACCCTTATCGCTTAAGCAAAGTCCAAATGCTTGCGAACGTTGGGCCTGGTCGTTGAGGCCATTGGCTTCACAGACTTGCTCAAATTGCTCGACAAAGCTGTACGGATCGTCCGGTGGCTGGTACTTGTCGAGTTGCTTGGCGACAATAGGTATTTTGGCTTGGCTCTTTGAGCCCTGGTTTGCCCCCAGCCCTGCAAGTAGAGAGGTTGCTAGCGCAGTGGCATTCTGTTCTACTGCGGTGTTATCGAGCAACCGTTTCATGAGGAGCTCGCCCAGCGTCAGGTCTTCCTCTAGTGCTCTTTCCTAGTCTGTCCGGTTCCGGCCAGCCAAGTTTAGCAATCGCTGCACCTCATGTAGCTCCATGCTTTGCCTTAGGCTCCTGGCTTGTTGGTCCCTATTGTACTCGGCTATGCCCTGTAGTGCCTTGCGGGCTAGCCTTCTCTCCTCCTCTAGGTCCGCAATGATTGCGTCTGCCGTCCTGCCACGGTGCTCGTACCTGGCATGCGCATCGTAACTGCTCACCATCTATTGTATGGCGTCTGGGAATGCGCTAACATCTAGCTCCCCTGTAAACCGATGGTCCGAGCCTCCCTCTATCATGGTTAAATTCTTGCGCCTGGTCGTGAGTCAGATCCTTGTCGTTGACGCTCCTTGCTTGATCCTACCCTGCGCTCCACGCATTTGCACACACCTTGGGTCTTCTCCTATTGGTGGGTTTTTTGGGTGATTTATCTGAGTGAGTTCCTTTAATTTTTGAATGCAGTGCTCAACTTATGGTCACTCGTGAGTGTGTTGTTCCTCGTGCACTTGTGTTCAATCAGGCTTTCGGCTTTCCTTAGTGTACTTCAAGTGCGGAAATTCAACTGAGTGCTGTGAGCAATTCCCCGGCGTCTCACTCACTCTTGCTCGTTTTGGGCCTGACAGGCTTTGCTACTCTAGTTCTGGCCGTTCTACGGGTTCTAGGGTCCTATGCTGCTTCCTGTTGTTCACGCGGGGGTGGGTCGCTGGGGGAGTGTCCTAGTGTGTCGCTGGACGGGTCAGGTTTTGTTTTGGTTTGACTCTGGGAATCGGACGTCCGATTTACCAGTGGTCCGATTTACTAGTGATCCGATTGTGTGAATCGGACCAGGTGTATCGGTTCGACTTGTCCGATTGGTCGGATCAGACCGAGTAATCCGATTCCTAGAATCGGTCAGACTGATCCGAGTGTCTGATCCTAGTGGTCCGATTATGGATGGGCCCGATCTTGGGAATCGGACCGGGCAGGTGGTCCGATTGGTGACGTGTATTAATCGTTTGATCGGACAGGGTGGGTCCGAGTGGTCCGAGCATCCGAGTCGGACAGGTTGGTCCGAGCGTCCGATTCTCAAAATCGGACGGATTGGTCCGAGTGCCACATGGCACGTCCGATCGGACTAGTTGGTCTGATCCTAGTAGTCGGACAGGTTGTTCCGATCGGACGGTTGTCCGAGTATTTGATTCTGGGAATCGGACATTGGGTCAGACGTCCGAGTCCACCGGTCCGATGAGCTTGCGCACACGGATTTGCTCGACTCTCTCCAGATGTTTTATCCTATTGACCATGCGATTAACCAGCGAGACGGAGTTGACGTGGTGAGGAGGAGATCGGTTATCTGGGAGTCGCCGAATGCGATGTCCTCCGTGCCCTGGTCGATCGGACGGTTGCCAAGCTCGCTCTCTCTCTCACTCTCTATCTCTCTCGCTCTCCGTTGGTTGGAAATGGGGTTCTCTTGCCCTCCCAGAGTTTATACCCTGCTAGTTCTTCCCTGAACACTACAGATTCCTTCCCTGGCGTTTCCTATGCAGTTACCTTTGCATTTACTCCATTTTTCCTTTTGTTTCCTGTGGTTTTCCCCCTGTTTCATAGCAGCAGCCCTCTGCCTCTTCGTGTGTGATTTCCTACTGCTAATCTATCCTAAACACAACCTGAATCGAAAGCAAAACACTGAACTAGTTTCTCCATGTTTTCCAATCATCAATAACCAGAATATTCCAAAATACTTACATGTTCTGAAAATCGAGAACACCCAACTTCCTACCTATCTCAAGCTCCGTTTCGGAGATGAATACCCTACTTCGATGCTCGATACGAGGCGCGCAAGTGCTCAAGCTTAAATCCGTCTGTCCCGGCAACGGAACCAAAATGTGGGAGCTTTCGCTCAACCGCCAAGACCCACAGACTGCTTATTGTTTCAAGCGTTCCGAGCGAGCTCTAATGGCTATCTCTCACCTAGCCGACGCGCCGTCGATCCTACAAATGCAGTGAACTTACCTTGATGCTCGATCGAGTACCCTCCTCTCTCTTGCACTCCGGTAGCTCCACGATTCTAGATGCTAGCTCAAGCATCCTCAAGCCTCCTCCATCTCCAAGCTCCATCCTCCATAGCCGCATGCGCAAGAGAAGAGAAGGGAAGAAAAGAGAAGTAGAGAAGAGGAGATGGTGAAGAGCTTCACCCTCTTGATCCCTCACTCTCACACACACTTACTCCCTCACACTCTCACACTCCCTCTCTCAAGAGCATACACAAGCAAGAAGGGGAGAAGAAGAGAGGAAGAAGAAGACTAGTTTTGCCACACACCAAAAGAATGAGCTCCTCATTCACTTTTCAACTTTATATACAAAACCCTACTTCCCTTTTGGGCGGTCATCCCCTTTTCCCTTTTTTACATGGCCGAGGCCCTATTTTCCATTGTCCTTTTATCTTCCTAGCTTCCTTTTCACCGCCCTTCTACATTTACAAATTGCACGGGTGGGAGCCCGGCGCTCTTTTACAAGATTTTAGGGTGCGCCTCTTTATTAAAAAATGCGCCTTTCCCTTTTTGTGTTTGCCTTGGACTTTTAAGGTTGTCCTTGCACTTTTGGCCCTTTTCTCCTTTTCTTTCTTCAGTCGGGCTATCTTTTTTCCGCCTTTGCCCTGCGTCTTTTCCACTTTCTTTTGCTTTCTTCGTGTTGGGGTTAACAGTGGAGTAATAAACTCACCCCCTCTAGTCTTTTTAGCTGCACTTGGATTTTCTTCATCCCTCTTACGCTTCTCCTCAACAAGTACATCTGCTCCCTGAGACTTAGCCAAGTAGGCATAAATAGAGTACCTGTCAACAGGCAAATCCCAACCTGTCTCAGATCTGATGCTAGAGCCTGCACTAGTCAAAACAGTTTGCTGAATTTTTCCCTTGTTTGCCATCTCCATAGCATAAGTCCATAATGCTGACTGATTCTCTGATCCTTTCTCAATCTGGACTCCATATGCAGAAGCATATCCTCTACCTGCCACATAAGAAGTACGCGCAGCCATGTCATCCACTAACTTCTTCATTCCGCCTTTCCCAAAGTTGGTAGCAAGTGGAGCTCCTGTTTCAGTCAACCAAATCTTACCATCTTGTCCCCAAAATACCAAATTCTTCCTCCTTGCATCCTGAAAAGATTCACAATCCCTGCAATGCTGATGGTCCGTATATCGCACCAAATACATCTTCGATCTCTCCTAGGTGCATTAGGAGCACTCCTAGGTGCAGTAGGAGCACTAGAAGAAATAGTAGGCGCAGTCGAAGCAAATTGCTCTTTCAATTTTTCCACCAACTCCGCTTTAACTGACTCCAGTGTCAAATCCGTTATGCCTTTGATTATGTCATCAAGAGAGGTAGGCACCGACAGAGTGGATGGTTTTGGAGCAGAAGGAGCTGGCATCGGTCGTGGAACAGGAGGAACAGGAGGAGTAGAAACAGTAGGCACTGGCATAGGCCAAGAAACTGGCTGAGGAGGAGAAGAAATAACAGGGATAGAAGCAGGAATAGGAGCAGAAGACGGTGTCGGTGTCATAGAACCATTCTGTAGGTGGGTCTTCCATATCCTCCTCTTGGTCAAAGTCGAGACTGCATCCTGGGCATCTTGCCAATCTGTTTTAAGGCTTCGTGCGATCCTCAAGAAGCTCTCCTAATTCTTCCTGAAGAGCAGGATCTGCAGCTTGCAAGAAAAGCTCAACTTTCTCAACATCCAATGCTCTTTGTTCAATGGCATCAAGCTGACTATACCTCTCTTCAAATTCTCGAATCAACTCTGAAGCAACCAAACCTTTGTTTGGCATGTAGACCCACTCTCAGAATGACCGCCGTGTAGCCATCCCAAAGTCCTCAAGGAAATACTCGTCTTTTCAGGGGCTTCTTAAAATCTTGCCAATGCGAATTTTGAATAAAAAGATCAGTCACTTTTGCCCTCAAGGCGGGTGTGACAAGACGAAGGAAATACTTACTCATAAGTCCAGCTGGAACTCCAAAAAACCCCATCTTGATCTCATATGTCTTCAAATATGCTGAAACATTACGGCCATCAAATAGCTTCTTCTCATTCTCAACTGCTTCAATCGCCTTAGTCACGCTAATTGCATTCTCCTACTCCGAATATAGTCTGCTGATTTTGAAGCTGCATATACATGGATACATTCTGTAAAATCTGCTTTAGATCATCTGTTGAAGTACTTGAAGCAGCAGTCAATGATGGAGCTGAAGTAGAGGCTGCAGCAGGAATCGTAGAAGAGGCTGAAATAGATACTGAAGTATCTCCCATCCTGAAATTCATGCGATGCTTTCACGTCGGGTTCACCAAAGATGTCGAAGGGTTTTCGAAAGCAAAGTCGTGTCTACAGAAGACCTTGTTAAATTTCAAGATGGAAGATCAATCAAGCGAATGAATACAAATCTGCAAAACAGCAACTCTAGCATAAATAACATGAATTGCAGATAGCAATCTACTTCAGGGATGTCCATAATGCTTTGACTGTCTCGTTAGCAGGGCCAGAAGCCTGTCGTCGGAAGCAATTAGCAATCTGTCGCAAGTACCTCCGTGCAGTTTCCAGTCATACATTAAGCAGGATTAACACTTCTATCATACTGTGAGTTGGGTCATTCCAAAGACCTGCATGAGGATGTCATTCTAAAGCCAAAGCTGTACGCATGCATCGCCACCTTGTGCAGAAGATGGTGGTAGAAGAATTGCATGGAGTGGAGACTACAACAAGTGCTGATCTTGTCCATGTGAGCTGTAAAGCTTGAGGGAGTTGCATCAAGTCGTCCACACTAAAAGCCTGGAGGTATAATTTCCTTTTGGGTTCTCTTTTTCCTGAGTCTTTTGGCAATCACCCAAACGCCATGTTCGCTACACAGACATTGACACAGAGAGAGAGCGCATGATGGTCCAGACCAACTAAGGCAAACGTCTATATCACCTTCTTCTGCAACTGCTGCAATAGCCCGCTGCTTCACCTCATCAGAATCATCCTTGTTTATTACCTCATGATCATTGTGTCAAGATTGTGGGAGAGAAGGAAGGAGTCTCACTTGTAGCTTTCTTGCTTGCACAATGGGAGAATACACACAAAGGTGGATGCTGAAAAATAGTTTTCCTCTTCTTAGTTGTGTAAGCCAAAAGAACTCTAGTAAAAAGAAATAGAAGAACCCTATATATGGGTCTCAAACCAAACTCAACTAACTAAGGTGGCATACTAACTGAGCCATGAACTAGAGTAGATAAGGATAGCTATCATGTAGCTATTATTCATGGGCGGTGTACCAACCGCGACTGAACTGATAAGTCGGTGACATAAATACACAACGGTCACCCTGGCGTATCACGAGTGGAGCTCGATATCTCAACACTCCCCCTCGAGCTCAATCCCAATTCCTGCACACCAAGCAGGTCTCTGAACTTGTGCAGCTTCTCTGCGCCCAATGCCTTAGTAAATATGTCAGCTACCTGATCCTCTGTGCTGACATAAACTAGATCAATAAGACCTAGTAAAACCCTCTCTCGCACATAGTGATAATGCACCTCAATGTGCTTTGTTCTAGCATGATAGACTGGGTTATTTGCCAAGTGTATACTACTCATGTTGTCACAATAAATGACAACTGGCCCATCTGTAGGCTGATGCATATCATAAAGTAGCTTATGCAACCAAGCTACCTCACATGCAGCCATTGCTGCACCCCTGTACTCGGCCTCTGTGCTCGACAAGGCAACTGTAGGATGTTTCTTGCTGCTCCAAGTGACTGCAACACTCCCAAAAGAGAACACATATCCACTGGTAGATCGTCTATCAGAAATACTACCAGCCCAATCAGCATCAGTGTATCCATGTAGCTGTATCTGAACCCCAGTCTCATAAAATAGTCCATACTGCAATGTGGACTTCACATACCTGAGTATGCATCTAGCCGCATCCAAATGTGGTTTCCTTGGAGCTTGCATAAACTGACTTACCAATCCAACAACATAGCTCAAATTTGGCCTGGTAATAGTCATATAAATCAAGCTTCCTACTATGCGTCTGTACATAGTAGGGTCTTCCAGAAGCTCACTTGCATCTGCGCTCAGCTTCACATTCTGCTCCAAAGGAACTGAAATAGGCTTACAGCCTGTCATCCCATATTTGGACAGCATGTCCAATCCATACTGCCTCTGCAAGAGCTGTATCCCACTTGGTGATCTAATCACCTCAATGCCCAAGAAATAACGCAGCTCTCCCAAATCCTTTATCTCAAACTTCTGCTTCAATAGCATTTTCACATGAAGGATATCTTCATCACTGTCACCTGTCATAATCAAATCATCAACATAAATGACAAGTAGCATAATAACTTTCTCTGTTTTTCTCACATAAAGTGAGAAATCTGACTTGGAAATCTGAAAGCTAATAGTGACAAGATACTGTCCTATCTTGTCAGACCATGCTCTAGGTGCTTGCTTCAAGCCATACAAGGCTTTCTTTAACCTGCAAACAAACTCAGTTTGAACAGCATGCACATAACCTGGTGGCTGCTCCATATAGACCTCTTCTTTCAAATCATCGTGCAAGAAGGCATTCTTTACATCCATATGATGTAAAGACCATCCCTTTGATGCAGCCATAGCAATGACTGCTCTTACGGTTGCCATCCTTGCAACCGGAGTGAATGTTTCTTCATAGTCAATGCCATATGTTTGTGCATACCCCTTGACTACTAATCTTGCCTTGTATCTGTTCACAGAACCATATGCATTGTGCTTCACCTTATAAACCCACTTACAGCCAATTGCATTCTTACCTTTAGGCAAAGGTACCAATTCCCATGTAGCATTTGCTTCCAAGGCATCCATTTCTTCATCCATGGCTTTCTCCCATTTTTCTTTTCCCATGGCTTACTCAAAAGAAGTGGGTTCTGGTTCCTGTATCACTTTGACCATATATGCATAGTGAATGGCTGTAAATCCATCATATTTCAGCCTATCCACAGGATACCTAGCTCTGGTAGACCTGCCCAAAGTAGGTTCACTCCCAGGTGCTCTCAAAACATCCATGGTCTTCCTTACTCCAGGTGTAACAATAGAAGGAATACCCAACTCATCATCAATGCTCTGTTCTGAGCCACTGGATTCACCATCCACATAAGAGTGACCTGCATTCACATCAAACATGGGCTGATCAACCTTCTCTTTTCCTTTTCGTGATACCTGCATACGACTATCTGCATTGCTTTGAGAAGATTCTCTTGATCTCAATCTGCCTGTCCATGGCAAAGAATGTGAACCACTGCTAGAGGACGCTCCAGGTCCACTAATATTTTATGACTGCTGTTGTGAATTCTGCGTAGCATTACCATTTTGTGCATCTACATCATCAATCACATTTACTGGTCTATACCAGCTACTCATCTCATCAAAAACAACATCTCTGCTCACTGTAAACTTACGAGTAGAAGGGTTATAGCATCTATACCCTTTTTGCTGCAGAGAGTAACCAATAAAGATGCACTTCTCAGCTTTTGGATCCAACTTGGATCTCAACTCATTTGGCACATGTACATAGGCAATGCAACCAAAAATTTTCAAATGAGAAATATCTGGTTTCCTACCAGTATACCTCTCCTCTGGAGTCATCCCATGTATTGCTGCAGTGGGAGTCCTGTTCATTATATAGACTACTGTAGCAACTGCTTCAGCCTAGTAAAAATCTGGCAAGCCTTATTCGTTGAGCATGGCACGAGATACCTCTCCAATATGCCTGTTTTTCCTTTCTGCAATTCCATTTTGTTGTGGGGTATGACTGCATGAATATTGCTGCTTTATGCCATGCTCCTGCAGGAACCTTGCAAACTCATTTGAGAGGTACTCTCCCCCTCCATCTGACCTTAGGCATTTTATTTACAGGCCTGTTTCTTTTTCAACCATAGCTTTAAGAGTTTTGAAATGCCCAAAAACTTCACTTTTCTTTTTCATAAAATACACCCAAACTTTTCTGCTATAGTCATCAATAAAAGTGACAAAATAATGAGAGATGCAGCTTTAGTAGTCCACACATCAGAGTGGATTAATTCCAATGGCTTCTCACTCTCTTGAACATGTCTAGGAAATGGTTTCCTTGCCTGTTTTCCAAATTGACAGGCTTCACATACCTTATGCATTTCTGCAACCTTGAATTTAGGCAATCCTGCAACAATATTTTGGGCCTATATTGATTTAAGTCGCTGTACATTAACATGACCAATGCGTTTATGCCAGATATCAATATCTGCAACAACACCGGTCCCATGTGCAAACATTGCTGCACTCAATTCAGGCATGTCTGCATCCAATGTAAACATTCTGCCCTTCTTCTTTCCTTTTGCTATCAAGCGACCTTTATTTTTCATATCCTCAACAAAGCATCCATGAGGATTAAATCTGACCTGCAAGCCCTGCTCAACCATTTGACCAACAGAAACCAGATTCTTGGTGATATTCGGGACATGAAATACATCGGACAGGTATTTCTTGTTCCCATCCTGCATAGACAAAGGAAATTTTCCAATCTGCACAATAGGATGTGCAGTATCATCACCAGTCTCCACAAATCCTGGTTTTTCCATTTTCCTTGCATCCTCCATCCATTCTGCATGACCTGTCATGTGGTTTGATGCACTTGAGTCAACATATCACACATCGTTGCTTTCTTCTGCACTTGTCATAGAATTGTTCATGTGCTGCACCATAAACAAATGCTCATTTCTGTTTCACCCTGTCTACTAGAAGATGCATAATTCCCTTGTTGCAATTTCCCATTCATGATGTCATTCTACTTTTTATAGCAGTCTTTAGCCATATGACCCATTTTACCAC
Source organism: Lygodium microphyllum (assembly GCF_053477565.2). Classification (NCBI taxonomy): domain Eukaryota; kingdom Viridiplantae; phylum Streptophyta; class Polypodiopsida; order Schizaeales; family Lygodiaceae; genus Lygodium; species Lygodium microphyllum. Next base: position 138,846 of record NC_141161.1, on the reverse strand, counting down.
AGTAGTAGCATTCAACATTGCTGTTTGCATTTTGGCCTCTTTGCCATCCATCACGACCTCTTTGGCTCGCCCTGCCTCTAGAGTTACGACGTCCTCCTCCATAGGACTGGTTTTCTTGAGTTTGCTGCATATTCTGATTTCTACCATGGCGTCCAAATCGGCCTCCTCTACCTCTGCCTCTACCTCTTCCAGCATTTGAGTAGAAGACAGCTTCTTTTGAAGTTTCTCCTGAAGAAGATGCACCACCATTTCTCTGCTCCTCAGAAATTAGAAGAGCAATCAACTCCTCAAAATCAGGAAATCTTTCACGGATGGAAATGGATGTTCGGAAATGTGCATAATCCTTTCCTAGACCATTCAAGGTCACTGAGACTAAATCATCATCTTCCACTGGCGACCCAATGGAAGCAAGTGCATCTGCAATCTTCTTCACCTTCATGTGGTAGTCATTGATGCTCATACTTTCTCTTTGCACATTGTGCAACTCTTGCTTGAGCTGCATTTTCCTGGCTTGCGTATTTGTGCTATACATTTTTGACAAAGTATCCCATGCCTCCTTTGGCGTACTTGCATCTTGAATATGCACAATCATAGAGTCTGAAATGCTGATAGACAGCCAGTACATAACTTTCCTGGCTCTCTCATGCCATGCTTTAAATGCCTGCATTTGCTGTTGATTGGGAACATCAGGAAGAACTGGTTCTTCTTCATTTCCTGCAACAAATTTCCAATATCCTTTTCCCATAAGGAAATTCGTCATTCTAAACTTCCATGCTTGGAAGTTGTTCTTGTCAAGCTTTTCAGTGACAATCTGTGAGAGACAATCAGACGCCATTACAGAACACTGCAAAAAATTCTGTCACTGCAAAGAACACAGTTTCAGCCTCTCAAAGGCAAATCTGCAAAACTGACGAAAGTGGTATTTGACCACACAGTCACTTCCTAGTGACGATTTTGCATCAACAGGCAACAAGGATGATTCTGTAACTCCCAATGTCTCTGCGCACAAGCATACGATGCAATTTCTACAGTAACTTTTCACCGACCTGTAGAACAGTGGCTGCACAACATAAAACTGGGCCTTTTCCTGAGTGCGTGCAGAAAACTTTCGCCTCCAAAATAGGCCCCGAAATGGCCTCAAATCAAAAAAACAGGGTCGCCAAGGGCTAAAGCCCTTACCCGCAGCATATAGTGCCCTCTTGCTTCACCGCGAAGGGCATCTCAACCTGAGACAATGCACTCTTGCAATTTTCGGTTGTGCTACCTGCAGAGATCTGCTCCCAAAACAGAAAATGAAAGCAACACTACTCCTCTTACCAGAACACCGCGAGCTTGGCTTGCTTTCTTGAGCTCCTTACCACGAACAAGGCTCTGATACCATGTTAAGATTGTGGGAGAGAAGGAAGGAGTCTCACTTGTAGCTTTCTTGCTTGCACAATGGGGGAATACACACAAAGGTGGAGGCTGAAAAACAGTTTTCCTCTTCCTAGTTGTGTAAGCCAAAAGAACTCTAGTACAAAGAAATAAAAGAACCCTATATATGGGTCTCAAACCAAACTCAACTAACTAAGGTGGCATACTAACTGAACCACGAACTAGAGTAGATAAGGATAGCTATCATGTAGCTATTATTCATGGGCGGTGTACCAATCGCGTCTGAACTGACAAGTTGGTGACATAAATACACAACGGTCACCCTGGCTTATCACGAGTGGAGCTCGATATCTCAACACATTGAGCTATGACAAGTGGACAAGACCCTGTTTTAAGAAGCCATCCAAATGGACAAAGATGCCAAATGGCCGCACAGATTGGACTTTAGCGATGAACAGAGTATAGCTCTAGTAGTTCTGCATCAGCATTCCGAGGTGTCTCTTCCAACCTTTTAGGTCCATCATGTCTGTCCTTTTTTTACCTCCTTCGAAGTTGCAGAGCTTTGTCCTCTTTTTCCTCCAACTGAAGAGTCCACTTGCCAGCAATCTCGATCACTTGACAATTGCTTTTTTAGCTTTTTGCTATCATAATGCATCGGACAGACTCCAATTTGGGAAGAAGCTCAAAGAGTGAAAGAAAGCGCTGTGGGAGACGCAGGGAACTCTCCTGGACGGTTCCCAGAAAGACATCCATACAGAAGGCATTCTGCCCCGATTTTTAGAGTTCGAAGACAGTTCGACTGTTGCTTCTTTGTCTTGATCCTGTTATCACGACAAATTCGTCTGCTTTGTCATCGAATTCTATTCCACTTCATCTTCATCTTCATCTTCGTTGCAGCCTTCCAGTCTCTTTGCATCACAGCAATGTTTGTGTTCTCACTCCTCTTCTCGTGTTCCTGTTTTGTCGCCTCTTTCTCCCAAAAAAACCTTCTTTCAAAAATAGGACACCCTTTCAAAATAGGATCCCTCACTTTTCCTTTCCCAAAACATAAATGACACAAAGCAAAGCAGTCAACAAATCTGATTGTATACCCTGCCCTTAGGTTTCCACCACTTGTAAACATGGGTTTGCCCAAATATAAAACAAGGCACTAAAGAAGCTCCTGTCTCAATTGCACCAATACTCTGCTTCAGATAAGCTACCTCATGATCATGTTTCATAAAGAGCATCTCTCTAACACCTCCAGGAATCAGAACACAGCTACAACCATCTTTTAATAAATCGCAAAGAACCTTTCATGAAGTAGACACTAGTCTCAACCAAGTCCATATGTCTCTTAAAATAGGAGTCCTAAAACCCGCACTACTTGCCAGACCCTTAACTTTTTAACTGCAGAAACCTCCATTGCAAAATCCAAGGTAGATGGTATTTGATCTTCTAGTGCTTCTGAAACTGATCCAAACTTCCCAAACATCTCCATTACTATGCTTTCAAACTTCTCTCCACTATACTCGCATGCAGAAAATAAATGTAAACACGACTAAGTATGTACAAAGTAACAAAACACACAACTTTTGGGTGGATTTCACACCTCGGATACGCAACAATACGACAACGTGTGGGCTAAGCTCTCTAGGTATCATAGCAAAGTGTATCTTTTGATCATCATTTCTTAGAATTATGTCAAAATAGTCTTCAAGCTTCAAGAGCCATTCTTCTAATTCAGCCCGGGAGGACAACTGACCATTGAACTTTGAGAAAATGATTTTGTCTCTCAACTCCCTTTCATGGTTGGGGGGTTGTCCCATATACCCAAAGTGGGGCTGATCCATTGGGCTGCCAAGAAATGACCCATTGTTTGAGTAATTCCTTCCAAAAGATGGCTGAGCACGCATAGGTGGCATGGATGCAGGGGGTGGTTGAGAGTTACTCCTCATCCCATTGTTTATCTCATGCCTTTGTGAGGGCACTAAGACTTCCCATGGAGTGAGAGAGTGTCAAGAATCACCAGGTGGGGGACTTGCTCAAGATGCTGCGCCGAACACACACAGAATACACAAGGACAAGCTCACTCAAGAGACAAGAAGAGAGATGGAGGCCAAAACGTTTTCTTGTTGGTTTCTTCTTATTCTTCTATACACTTTACAATGTACACAAAGTATAGATAAGATACAACATAAAGGAAAGTGGCCTACTAAGTCAAACAATGCATAACCGACTACACTAGTCAACTCGCGCTATAACTATGCCAGCTGTAAATAGGTGCAACAACCTGAATATAATAAGTAATGAGTCAGTGGCCATGTGAGATTCATAATGACCACTGATGTGCTAAGTTTTAGACATGTGGACCCATCTAACCAGGCGGTCCATCATTAATGTCCGCATGTGTTGAGCTTGTCATCTCAACAATCCCCCTCAAGCTCAATTGCATCTTTGCAACTCCAACTAAGCTTCGAAACTTTTGAAGCTTTTCTCTACCCAATGCCTTCGTGAAGATGTCAGCTATCTGATCCTGTGTGCTGACATGCACCAAGTCAATCTCACCTGCTAGTACCTTCTCTCTCACAAAGTGATAGTGTACCTCAATATGTTTTGTCCTGGCATGGAACACGGGGTTCCTAGCCAACTGTATAGCGCTCATGTTGTCACAATAAATGACAACTGGACCTTCCACCTGCTCATCTAAATCAGCCAATAACTTTTGCAGCCATACTACCTCACATGCTGCAACAGCAGCACCTCTATACTCAGCCTCTGTACTCGACAAAGCAACTGTAAATTGCTTTTTACTGCTCCAAGTAACTGTTGCACTATCAAGAGAGAACATGTATCTGCTGGTAGATCTTCTATCACACATACTATCAGCCCAATCTGCATCTGTGTATCCAAACACCTGTATATCTGTACCTGCCTCATAGAAAAGCCCATAATGTAATGTGGACTTCATATATCTCAATATGCGTCTGACTGCATCCAAATGTGGCTTTTTAGGTACTTGCATAAACTGACTCACAAGACCAACAGCGTAGCTCAAGTCTGGCCTTGTAATGGTCATGTAGATCAAACTCCCCACTATCCTCCTGAACATAGTAGGGTCTTCTATCTCATCCCCAACATCAGCACTCAACTTTACATTCTACTCCAACGGGACTGAAAGTGGTTTGCATGCTGTCATACTATACTTGGACAACATGTCCAAGCCATACTGTCTTTGGGACAGCCATATACCATCATCACATCTGATCACCTCAATGCCAAGGAAGTACCTTAGCTCACCTAAATCCTTCATCTCAAACTTCTTCTTCAAAAAGTCCTTGACTTCAGCAATCCCACTATCACTATTACCTGTAATAATCAAGTCATCCACATAGATGACTATGATGACCAAACCTGCATCTCCCTTTCTCACATAAAGTGAGTGATCAACATCAAAAACATAAAAGCCAATATTGATAAGATACTCTCTGATCTTGTCAGACCATGCTCTAAGCGCTTGCTTGAGCCCATAGAGCACCTTCTTCAACCTGCACACATACATGGGTTGCTCTAAATCTTCATAACCTGCTGGCTGATCCATATATACTTCTTCCTGTAAATCACCATGCAAGAAGGCATTCTTCACATCCATTTGCTGCAACCTCCAACCTTTGGCTGCTGCCAAAGCAATCACACATCTGACACTTGCCATCCTAGCAACTGGACTGAAGGTTTCTTCATAATCTATGCCATATGTCTGGGCATAGCCTTTTGCAACCATCCTAGCTTTGTATCTACTAATAGAACCATCTACATTGTGCTTAATCTTATAAACCCACTTACATCCAATAGCTTTCTTGCCCTTCGGCAATGATACTAGATCCCAAGTCTTATTGAACTCTAATGCAACCATCTCCTCATCCATTGCTGCATCCCAATGAGCATGACCAACAGCATCCTTAAAACATGTGGGCTCAACATCCTCAATCACTTTCATCATATAAGCATAATGGTGAGCTGCATAACCTTCAAAATCAAATCTGTTAATAGGGTATCTCACCCTACTAGACCTGCGTACCGCTGGATCACTCAATTGAGTCTTTGCATTGATGCGTCCTCTCTGCACACCTGGAGTCCTCACTGAAGGAATGAGCCACTGGAGTCTCCATCAAGAATTGCATCAATGCCATGTGACACTTTATTCTTTCCTTTGTCTTTACCTGTAGTGCTACTAGATGCACCTGAAGATGTAGAGCTACTCCTTAGTCTCCCAGACCAAGGACTACCAGATAATGTCTCTAGTCCACTAAGAGTCCGTGATTCTTGCTTTTTAGACTACACATGAGTGTCATGATCATCATCATCATCCAATGCATCACCACTAGATGCATACCAACTGCTCATTTCATCGAAGATGGCATCCCTGCTCACTTTGAACTTACATGTGATAGGGTTATAACAACAATACCCTTTCTACTCTAAAGAGTATCCAATAAAAACATATTTTTCTGCCTTTGGATCAAGCTTCTTCCGTAGCTCATTTGGCACATGAACGTATGAAACACAGCCAAATACCTTCAAGTGTGATACATCAGGCTTCTTGCCAGTAAAGCATTCTTCAGGAGTCATACCATGAACTGCAGCTGTGGGAGTTCTGTTCATAATATAAACAGCACTATGAACAGCCTCAGACCAAAAATGCTTAGGCATATTCTTTTCAGCCATCAAGCCGCGTGCAACTTCTGCAATACACCTGTTTTTCCTTTTTGCAACCCCATTTTGCTATGGGGTATACCTGCATGTGAACTGTCTCTTTATCCCATGAGACCTCAGAAAATCATTGAACTCATTTAAGAGGTACTCTCCCCCTCCATCTGACCTCAAGCACTTTACTTTCAATTCTGTTTCTCTTTCAACTACAACCTTGAAAGTTCTAAAGTGCTCAAACGCTTCACTCTTTTCCTTCATAAAATATACCCACAGCTTTCTAGAGCAATCATCAGTGAATGTGACAAAGTATGAACTGCCTCCAACAAATACATTTTGTGTAGGCCCCCAAATATCTGTATGCACAACATCAAGGATATTTTTGAGTAGGGTTGTCTTGCCTGCTTACCAAACTGACATTCTTCGCATACCTTATGAAATTCTGCAATTCTAAATGTAGGCAAACCTGTAACCAACCCTTTGGACTGCATTAATTTCAGCCATTGTACATTTGCATGTCCAATGCGTTTGTACCAAATTTCAATATCTGCAAGAAGACCTTTTCCTTTAGCATACATAGCAGCATTCATAGTAGGAATTCCAACATCTAGAGTAAACATACGTCCAACTCTACTTCCCTTCACAACCAACTTGCACTTGTCATTGAAGTCTTCTACAAAGCAGCCATTTGCATTAAATCTGACTTGCAGCCCTTGCTCTTTGACCGACTGACACCAAGTTCTTTGTAATAGATGGCACATGTAATACATCTGAAAGACTCTTTGTCTTACCATCATGCAAAGACAAGGGAACTTTTTCAATGTGTGAAATTGGGTGGCATGAATCATCACCGGTCTGCACATAACCTGTATTTTGCAAATCCTGCATCTCTCCAAACCATTCTACATCGCTAGTCATATGATTGGATGCACCTGAATCAATATACCAAACATCATCATGTGTTCTCTTTCCTGTAACAGCATTCATCATATGCTGCATAACAAATAGACGTTCATTTTTGTCTTTATTCTATCGTGAAGGCGATGCATAGTTTTCTTGCTGCAACTTACCACTGTGAATATCATCTTTCTTAGCATAACATTGGGCTGCAATATGACCTGTTTTGCCACAGTAGTGACACAATACCAAAGTTGTTAGAACCTCTGTTCTGCCGTCCACCTCTTCCTCTAAAGCTCCCCCTGCCTTTAAAGTTACCACGACCTCCTGAAACTTGCATATCACTAAATTACTGATTCAATTTGTTTTGCTGGTTGTCACTACCACATCCTCTACCACAGCCTCTTGAAGAGGATCTACCAAGTCCCCTTCCTGAACTCGAGTAAAATACTTGGACCTATTCACCATTTCTTTCAAACACATCACCCTGCATATTGATCTCTTCAATAATCATGAGAGAGATCAGCTCATCAAAATCTAGAAATGGCTTCCGTACATATACTGAAGTAACAAATGATTTCAATGCTTTCTTATTGTTAAGGCCACTCAAAGTGGATGAAACCAAATCATCATCATCCGACATTGCATCAATCGCTGCTAAAGCATCTGCAATGCTCCTCACCTTCAACACATACTCATTGACAGACATTTTCCCTTTCTTCAAGGCATTCAACTCTTGCTTGAGTTGAATCTTTCGTACCTTTGTGTTTACTGAAAACATACTCTCAAAAATCGTCCAAGCTGCATGTGAAGTTTCTGCATTCGTGATATATCCCAGCATAGTATTATCAATTACTGCAGATAGCCAGTACATCACCTTTTTGTCTTTCGCATTCCACTCTTTCCATGCTTTTAACTCATCTGCAGTCGGAGGGATACCCAGCTCTGACTCCTTTTCTTCACCTGAGACAAACTCATAAAGGCCCTTTCCAATGAGGAAGTTCGTCACACGGAACTTCCATGAAGGGTAGTTGTTCTTGTCGAGCTTCTCAATAATGGGATTTCCATTGTTCTCTGCCATTATCACAAACAAGGATGTAGCACAACAAGCTAGTCTTCTGCAATCTTCCACAATGCGTGCACAATAATACACCAAGTAACCTTTTTCACTGATTGCTCAATAGTACATGTAATCTGCAACCTGTTTACAGATAAACCTTATGTTTGCTTCCTGCAAACACCTCAAAAATTAGAGATTCGCAATCTGTAACCTATGCACCTACTTTCAGTCAATACAGTCGAAATCACAGTATACCCTGAAACTACTATCCACAACCTTGCGGCTCTAAAACAGGGCCTGAAACGGCCTCAGATGCCCAAAATAACTGTGGGTTTATCTGTAGAATATACAGTGCTTTGATCGCACACTAAATCTCACAGTAATCTAAGATTTTTTGCTCGACCCTGCTTCCGGTGACTCCATAAGTACTATCCAAGAGAGAGAGTGGAAGGATGGAAGAGCTTCTTACCCGTTGCTTGCTTGCTCGAACCTTGCTTCTTCTCCTTCACTTCAGCCTTCGAAATCAGCCTCTCTCAGTTGCGCGGCTCTAATACCATGTCAAGAATCGCGTGGTGGGGGACTTGCTCAATATGCTACACCGAACACACACAGAATGCACAAGGAGAAGCTCACTCAAGAGACAAGAAGAGAGATGGAGGCCAAAACGTTTTCTTACTGGTTTCTTCTTCTTCTTCCACACACTTTACAATGTACACAAAGTATAGATAAGATACAACATAAAGGAAAGTGGCCTACTAAGTCAAACAATGCATAACCGACTACACCAGTAGTCGACTGATGCTATAACTATGCCAGCTGTAAATAGGTGTAACAACCTAAATATAATAAGTAATGAGTCAGTGGCCATGTGAGAGTCATAATGACCACCGACGTGCTAAGTGTAGACATGTGGACCCATCTAACCAGGCGGTCCATCATTAATGTCCGCATGTATTGAGCTTGTCATCTCAACAAGGGATTTATGACCAAAGACCTACCACTACCCTCAACATCTTGTAGCTAATGTGTGATCCCTACAAAGAGACCTCTCACATTTAGAGCCGGTCCTAGAATCTAGTGTGGACAAGAATAACCCATTGGTGAAGGAATCTTGCCACTAGCCTTGGGGTAGGCATAATGCATATTTGAGCTCTTAACCTGGTTAAATATAAACCCTAGTTAGAATACATAAGCATAAATAATATTTTCCAATGGATAAGAGATGCAATTTATGCAAGTTGGAACTTGTCCTAGATATTGTCCTTCCAATGTGAGGTTCCATTTTCTTGTGGAGGTGCCATGACTTAGGGGAAAGGCGTTAACCTAGCCTTTTAAGATACTATAATTCTTCAATTGTTTTTCTAGAATTTTGATTTCCTTTTCTTGAGAACCCTAGGTTCTCTAACTCAAATACTTGTAGCTAAAGATCATCAATGTTCTATGAAATTATAATCTTTCTTTAAGAACCTAAATGTTTAATCTTTGCGATTTGTAAGGGTTGTGGAGAGCCTTTCTACCATGTGGTCTAGGAACAAAGGTCTCCTATGAATGTGTGATTTTTTAAATGTCTCCACCATATTGATCTAGTTACTGGATTCTAACTCTTAGAGACTGAAGGAAAAAAAATAGCATTTCCAATGGTTAGATAGGAAAGCTTACAGGTCACATTGGGGGGTCTCCTCAGCTTAGATGGGATTATTTATACCTTCGTTTCCTCAAATGGAAATTTAATAGAGCTAAGTCATGCCATTATCTTAAAAATTAATTCAATATCTACATAATTTTCAATATTGTGAGTTTAGTATTAATGAATTTGATTCTCACAAGGATCTCAATTTTGATTTTACTTAACTTCTTCTTAGCAATATTTTGAGATAATATAATTTGCTAGCACAAGGAGAAGTAGGGTTCTTGTAATCCCTGAATAGAAGTACTTTGGCTAACGTTCCATCACAATTGTATATTATTCACTATCTTTACATGTCTATTTCTATAGCTCATCATGCAATGATTGGATGCAATTCCCATCATGTGAGGGAATTCTTCTTTGGACAATCCGTCTAGGGTATAACCATCCTAGGATCCTCCCTACCAAGTTAGGGAGTATTGAGGGTCAAGCTCATGAACCTTGGTTAAGTTTGTTTACCTTATCTGAATAAGGTTGGGTCACACTGACTCAACCATGGTTACATCTAGATTACTTTGATTTTGTATGTTTGGTGTGTTGTACATACAGTTGATTGTGGATGATAATGAATTGAACAGGGAGCATGTTTGCTACCCTTTTGGCCTAGTCCTTATCCATTCTCTCTCTCATTTCTTTCATGGTATCAGAGCTTGATAATACTAATGCTTCACAACCCTACACCCACAAGCACTTGAGGAATAACATTATGATCTGAATCTTTAAAAGAATCAAGAGAAAGGAACAGTGGAAACTTAAGTCCAATTTTTGCCTCCACGATACACTCCACTAAGTCTGCCTCTTGCTTTTCATCCAATTGAAGAGATTAGACAAAAGCATCCAGATCTGTGGCATTTGCTTGAAGTGCAAAATTCTTTAGATCACGATGACTGTCTTCCACTCTCTCACTGAAGTGCATAAGAAGCTTGGGAGATAGATTTTCAACGGTGGCATGCTTGCGGACGCTGTATGCAGGGTCAAAAGTCAATTTGGATGGGTTTGATATTTCTCGAATGGTACCATCAACATATCATTTCAAACATAATAGAAGACTCTACGCATCATAGTTTAATTGTTGAGACCTGCTTATGATTAGCTGATGGAACTAATGAAGCATCAGATTTTTGTCTCTAATCGAATGAAAGTGCACATTCTAGCACTGCAGTAGTCTAAGAAGATTTGGCATATGATTAGTTGATAGAAAGAGAGGGGACTCTAGCCTTGTTGATGGAGGCAAGTTCATAGCTTTGAAGGCTCTGCTGGGGAGGTTAGCAGCCACCTGTAACTACCACAATCTATCACAAAAATCCACCTACAAACTGCTGCATATTGTCATTGGATAGAAACGAGGCTTTTGGACACTCCTTCGTGTTTTTTCTCCCTGTTTTAAGGGATTTCAGCAGCGTCAACATGACCCTGCTTATCAATGTCACACCAAGTTTTATTGGCCTCAAATTGGATTGTTAGCTCATTGCAGCTGACATTATAGCATCACACTAGTTTACTTCAAGGAATGGAAGTTCTTTGGTGATTGTGCAAATTCATTGGTAGCTGAGGTTTGCTCTCAATTGTATGCTATACAAGAGGTCTCAATAGAGAATGCATTAAGAGGTGTTCATGCAGTAGATAACTCTGTGTCAAATGAAGCAGGGAACAATGAGTTAGTTATGGTTGACATCAATGATGAAGAAGATGTTAAAGACATCACATCAATAGTAGCAGGTTCAGAATGCCGCAACTCCATTGTATGAAATTGAAAGCCATTCGGATGGAGAATCATGATTGTATTCTATTTCTATGAAATGGCCATCTAGAGAAAAGCTGCAAGAGGAGCCAAAGACGAGCATTATTACTCAGTAATAGAGTTGACCATTTTGGTTGCAGCTGCCAAGTCAGTTGTATGTGACTTTGGTTGAGTTTGTTAGCACTATCTGTGCTCGTTCCATGCTGGAAAGTTGAACTTTAAAGGAAGATTGGCAACTAAAAATCTTTTGTGACTTGCAAGGGTCATTGAAGTGCATTTCCTGTTGGCATTTTGGGAAAATTGACTCTACACATCAAATCTTGTTTTGCGAAGCTGAACACTTTGGAATGGCAACACAGGAGAGAAGGATACTATCACCTAGATAGTAGGTGAGAACTTGGACTACAACAACTTTGTTTTATGGAAGTTTAGGATATCAAATTTCTTAATTGGAAGAGGCTATTGGAACCTAGTCATAGGTCTTGAAGATGAGCCCAAGTTACCAGAGGATAGACCTCCAACACAAGATCAATTAAAGGCACTTAGGACATGCTTGGAAAAGGCTAGCATTAGAGTTGTAGATGATAGGAAAATCATAACGCCCATGGAGGGTGGCAACAAAATCCACACTTACCCTACGAGGGCATGCCATGAAAGTGGGGTTGTTTCTCTTGTAGGGCAGGGTGTTGTAAAAAGCCATCCTCCAGAGGAAAATCATAACGCTGATGTCGCATGCTCGCCTTCTCCAGAAGGGTTGGCAGTTATATCCCTGTACAGTATGTGGTACTTCAAACACCTTGTTTTGCCAAAACTCAGCTTCTTCATTTCCCCAAAGAGTGGGGGTCCTCTCCCTTTCCTCCAGCTACTTCTGTCCCAGTCGGCTGCCAGTCGTAATCACCTCCTCCATCACCTTGAGCAATAGGATCCTCCGCAGGCTGTTGGGCATGAGGAAGTTGAAGGTGAATGGGTCTTTTTCTCTTTCCTACCGCTCCCAAATTACTAGTTCTGCGTGGAATCCAGCGGGGATGTCATCAGGGCACGGTGGGAGGGGTGCGGATGGCTGCATGATTGGTTTGGCTCTTAGTTGCTTCCTGGTTTCTTTGACTAACTTTCTCCGTCTTTCCTTGAGTGCAGCTTGTCTCTCCACAGATGGAACAACTTGTTGTTGCTCTTGGGAATGTGGCGAGGGGAGTTGTGGGATCACCTCTTCTCTGAATCTCCCCATATCGAATTCAAGCTTAGCCTCCTCCCCCTGTCGGTCTTCTTGTAGTGCTCATCCTTCAAAGCCCAGTGCATCAATTTCCTGGGGGGTTAAGCCAGCCAGTAGTAGGTACTTTCATTGCTCTTCTAGGCTCAGCCTAACCTCCGCAGGTTGGGGTGGCATCTGCAGCCCTGCGTGTAGAGCTCTGTGTGCAATGCTGAGTTTTTTCTGTACCACCTCCAATTACTCCTTTTCCTTTGGGCGGGTGGTGTCCATTAGTGTGTTAATGAAGGCCTTTTGCTGGGCACTGAAGGCTATCTGGGCGGCTTCTGCTTTACTCTCTGCGATGATTTTTTCTTTCTCCACCAAAGCGAGGCGCCATGCTAGTGTCTTCACCCTTTTTTCGTTCTGCACTGCCCATCCCTCTGCTCTCTTGTTCATTTCTTCCATGCTCTCTCCCTGCTTCTGTACCAGGGTTACGAGCTTCTGCTCTTGGTCTTTTAGTTCCCTACTCATGTTCTCTTTCTCTTTCTTTCCCAAGTGTAGCTGATCGGGTCGATCTCCTTTTGCTGCTGGTCCCTCTCCTGCTTTCTCTCCTCTTCTTTGGCATTCAATTCCTCCATCATTTGCTCGATGTTGGCAGTTATTGCCTCCAATTCTCCATGTTGCATCAGGAGGAGCTTATAGTCTCTCTGCATCTACATCAATTCCTGATTTTCATCCTCTAGCCGCGCTGCTTGTATCCATGTCGTCCTTGGCCTTTAATTCCTATTTGAGATCAAAGATCTCTCATTGCTGCATGGCTATTGTGCGGGTCTTTTCGAGTTGGAAAGTAGCTACGAACTCCTTTTCCGCCACCAACTCAGCCACCACCATCTTCTTTTCCTCCTTAGCCTTCTCCAGTTGGGAGAGCAGCTCAGGGTACTCATCGTAATTGGCTGGTGGCGTCACTGTTGTGTGGATTGGAGTGGTTGAGGCCTCCACTTTCTGACGTTTCTGGTCCTGTCTCGACTCAGCATCTGCGACTGCTCTCTTTTGCCCCGTGGCCATTGTCTCCGTGCTCTTTCCTTGGGCCATTTCTTTATTAATAAAATATTGCATCCATGCCACGAAGTTGGAGACCTCTACACTGGTGGGGATGCTAGGGGTGAGGGTGGTTGGTTCGGTGGGAGGCACCATGAGGGTAGGGATAGGATGGATAAGGGCTTTGCCTTTTCCTTCAAGGACAGAGGGCGGCGTGATTTCTGGTACCTGCATGCTGGAACCAGGCCCTTCTTCCCTCAGCGGGCTCTAGGCTCCCAGATCATCATCCCTGCTCTGCTGCTCGATTGACCGGCATGTAGCTTCGGCCAAGTCCTCCTTCTTTCTCAGTTTCTCTTCTTCCTTAGCAGCTCTTCTTTACCTTTCTTCTTCAGTTTTCCTGTACTCTTCCTCCAATTTCTCTTTTTCTTCCTGTTCTCTCCTTTTCCTCTTCTCGGCCTCTTGTTTCAATGCCTTTTTAGCCTTGTTGACTTCTTTCTTTGCTTTTTCTTCTTTCTGTTTCTTCTTCTTCTCCCTCTCCTTGGCCTCCTTGAGGGATTCTCTTTTTTCCTTCTCCAAATCCTCTTTCTCCTTCTTGCAGCCGTCATCCTGCTTCTTTTTCTTTTGTGCTAACTTCCTCTTGGGTTTCTTGGCCTGCTTTTTGCCCAATTGTTCTTCTTGTTCTTGCCCTTCCTTATCACTCTCGGTCCTGTCTCACTGGACCTCTCTTGGTCCTAGTGAGGAGGTGACATGTCAGGCGTTTCTCCTTCTCCTTGTTTTGCACCTTTTGTCTCCTTCACCACCTCCTGGATGAGCGCAGTCAAAATGCTTCCATAGGCGATAAATGAGGCCCTGGGCAAGGCCTTCTTTCTTTCTGTGGCCTTGGAAGCTGGGGACTCCCCACCTGCTGGTGTACTTCCTAAAGCTAGTGCTTTAGCTGCCTGGTCAATGATTTTGCGTACATATCTATTCATTCGACTTCATACAAGGTGTGAGCTACTATATTCTCCAGCATAGGTACGTTGATTCGATGCATTAAGGCATTGTAGCGTTGGTTGGAGAAGAGCATGTGCACTAGCTTTGCTTGTAGTCTAGCTTCGGCATCAGGAATGTCCTGGATGCTGATGCCGTCATTAGTTAGCACATCCTCCTTTTTCATTTTCAGCATGGCATACACATCCCTCTTTTTCTTTTTCTCTATCTTCGGCTCTAGTCCCAGGGCCTTCTCCACCAAGGCTGGGTTTAAGTGAACCTGCAACTGTTTAGCATTTTCTCCTCTTTCCACTGTCACGGTGCCATACTCATTGTTAGGGTTGTACGTCCTGAGAAACTCCACACACTTCATGTGGTCAGGCTCTTGTGCAAATTTCTCGAGGTACTTGGTGAGGTTGCATTGCTTGATGATTCTCTTGGCTGCTTCCTCCTTGGCCACCACACCCTCTATGTTATAAATGGTTCGGAACTTGAGTTGGTTGTAGGCGCGGCTTTTAAGGGTGATGCGGTATTGCGTTCTTTCCTCCTCCGTGAACAGAAGTTGGTGGGTGCGATCATGTTGCGACATCTTTTGTTCCTGTCATGATTCCAAGTTTCCATTAGTGCTTCCAATTTAATAATTCGCTAGAAAAATCGTAATTAAAAAGAAAGACTCTATATGTTTATTGAATGAAAGCATTAAAATCCCATCCAATGTAGAATCTTCCCTTCAGACTTTAACTTTTTGTCCTTTATTTCAAATTTCTCATGTCATTTTTCCTACCTCCCCTGTTGTTTACGTGTCTATGCGTTTCACCTCACCCCCCTCCCCTTCCAACTTGAGAAGAATCCTTCCTAGGATTAAAGGTTAGGGGGTCATGGGCATTCTGCAATGGGTCTAGGAGTTACCGACATAGGAACCAAGTGTAGAAATCGGGGTTGTACTCTAATTGAGCTTCGCAGTCTAGATCAAAAGGTCAAGTGCCCACATGTGTGATGTAAGTGAGAATATCTGTTAGAAAGTCACCGAAAGCAATGTGGCTAGCAATATGTAGCTCTTCCTCAGTCAATAGGCGATTGAGGTAAGGGTGTCCTTTGATGTGCTCTTCTAGGGGTCAGCCACAAGAGTGGTTAACACTCTATAAGAGGTTGGCACGACGTAAGTGGGGCCGTACTCCATTGTTTTGATTACGCGGTGCTGCTCAGCATTTGTCATGACTTGGCACCCTTCAACTTTCCATTGCAATCTAAGAGTGTATCACTACCTCAAGAACGGGGATTCAGTATCACCAAGTGAGAGCGGAATTTAGGTGACGGGAAGTGCTTAAAAATAGCTAAAAATTATGAATAGCAAGGGAAAAATATTCAATGTCAAAGGCGGCGGCTCGATCTAGGACGATTTTAAGCGTCAAAGTGCTTTAAAGGCGCCCGAGCGACACTTGGTGATTTTTCATAATTTTTCAGATAGTCGTGCGGGTTGACACGAGCTACTGGCCAATGCGGAGTGCTAAGCTGGACGCCCAGGATTTTTCAGAGCTCGATTCCGAGTCCGGACGGGGAAATAGCCACAAAGTGGGCAAGATTTGAAAAGGTGGACCAAAGTTTGGCCAAAATGGGCATGACCCTTGGGAGCCCAATTTTTAATGTAGCATGAAAGTTTCATGCATTTGATGAGAAAAAACGTGGAGAGAGGAGGTGCCAGGATGCGCCCGAAAAATGCGCCTCCTCCTCCTTCATCATGGCATGGAGGTTGCATACAACCTATCAGGCAGATCATTGGCCCTCATTTCCCTCTGTATGCTGGTCATTTCGCCGCCCTTCGCCCGTCAAATGATGCTCTCTTTGAAGATCTCTGATTTCAGTCTTTCTCTCTCCTCCCTCTCTCTCTTCTAAAGGCAAGTTCATGTGGGAAGAAGAAGGAAGAAGAAAGAATGATGGAGGCTTGTCCGGCATGGATCGGATTGCTCCACGGGCTGGAAATGGTGATTGGTGATGGTGCTGGACATGAAGTGCTACTGATTTCCAAATCTATAGCCATGGACATTAAACCCGAAACACGCAAATAAGCGGTAATTTAAAATTTTCAAAGGAAATTTGAGCTTTTATGGCTTTTGATGTATGAAATGTTGTTCATGTAGGATAAAAATTGTTCAGGTTGCTGTTTTCTATGAGTTCTTGCTGGTCATAATCAAAAAATCAGAAAAATATGCATTTTGTGGTTCAAAATAATATGCTAAAACACGTAAAACATGAAAAAACAAGGGAAAATGAGGGTTTTTGGCATAAAAATGGGGAAATGAATAGGAACATCAACTAAACTTTCATTTTTCTGCAAGAAGGAACTAAGGGCCACAGCCCATAACCTGTTTTGAATTTTCAGTAATTAAATAATACAGGAAAATAAGGAAAAATACAAGAAAATGGTGGAAAAACCCTAAAAAATGGGGGAAAAATACATTTTGGGTTCCGAAAAATAAGGATAAATAAGAGCAATGTTTGTGAATGTTTGTGGGGACTGAAGCATGAGGATTTTCCTCAGTTCAACCCCACCTTCTTGTTCTAGTGTGGTTTTTCCCGTTTTTTATACATAAAAGGGTGTCAAAATACCCTATAAATCTATCCAACGATGCAATATTTAAACGGGGAAGGGTAGAGAAGTTGAAATATGTCTAAATGCAGTGTGAGATGATGGGAAAGTTGCTGATTTCTATGCATAGCATTTAGGACGGATGATAATTAAAATTAAGAGCTTAGTAGCACGAGGATCACCTCGGTGCTAGGCCCATGCAACGAAGCACGAACGGTAGTTGGAAACCATTAAAAGAATGTTTTGCACTTGTGCACAATACTGTTTGCTAAATGTTTGAGCACTAGGCATCTACCAAATGCATAGAGCATGGAAAGAATTTAAAAGTATCAGTGATCAGCTCCTGGACATGCATTGCAATTGGTTTATGAGGACATGACCTACGTTGAGAGGCAGTGAGGTACCCATGCTGTAGGCTAGTCGTGGGGGTCAAGGGGAAAGAGAAGTAAGGACAATGGTACATTCCTGGACACGCTTATTTGGTACCTTGAGCGACGTTTGTGCGAAATGTCTATATGTTGAGCGGCGCACTGAGGGCCCAATCCCCAAGGTGTAGGAGAGTCGCAGAGGGTTGATGGCATTCAGCCATAGGAGGAACCCCATGTGTATGTGATTCGAGCCTTTTGGCTATGTGAAAGGGACTCCCTCTAAGGAGTAATATTGGGTTAGGATCAGTTGGACTACAACGTATTACAAACGCAATGTTTAGGAAGGTAGAGATTGTGATAGATGCTTCTGGCCGCGAGGCCGAGGGGTTGTCTTGTGCGTAGTGACGAGGCCCGACTAGTGCATGAGCCAGTGCCGGCCCGTTTTTAGGTCCATCAGTGGTGCGTTTGTCGAGAGCCGCTTAAAAGTGGCGGTTCTCGAATCCTGGTTGTTTAGGGACCAACTAGCAGTTTATGCCAAAGGATACTGAGATTGATCCGTTATTTATTGATAAGCATCGTCTAGCAGAAATCCAAAAGCAAGAAAGAGACGAAAGAGCTAGGCGACGTGCTGAAATTTTTAGGAGATATTCCCCTAAGCGTAGCGGTGCTGAACCCTTACGAGGGAGTGGACCTAGTGGTCTTAGGACCACAAGCAGCAAGTTAGGAGAAGGTGGAAGCTCTAGTGCTCCCCTTCCTGCCATAAGCCAGTCCACATCAATTGTGGGAGGTGTAACCCCACCGTCCCCTATTCTTAGTACAAATCCAATCCGCGTCATGGCGCAGCCTATTGCAATTCCAGCAGGAACGACGGATTTGCCGGCTCTAGGTTACCCGCTACCCATTTTTAATGGGCTAGTTGAGGAAGATGCGGAACTCCACATTAGGGAGTTTCAAAAGCTGATGTTCAACTGTCGCATTCAAGAAGAAGGACATTTAATGATGTTCTTCAATATGACTCTCAAAGGAAGAGCCGCTATATGGTATCATGGTTTAGAAGCCGGAACCATATTGAACATTGATGCATTTTATGGAGCTTTTCGAAGGGAGTTTGCCCCTGAAAGGGGTGGGCAATATTGGTTGCGTGTACTTAACGTGACCCGTCAAGAACCACATGAGGATATTCGTGCTTATGCGAAGAAGATAAAAGAGGTTTTCCGTAAGTTGGACACCTCTATTCCTATCCCCGCAGCTGCCCAATTGCAATATTTCCTACATGGGTTGGACTTTAATATCCAATTGCAGTTGAGTAGTGTCCCCTTGGGGGATATAGATACTGCCATTACACGAGCACAAGAGGTGGAATCCCGACTACAAGCAGCCTATGCTTCTCGAGGCAATTCGAACATGGGTTTAGTATTGGGAAACAATATGGCAATAGCCAATGGCAGTAGTGGCCAAGGGATAGCGATGGCTAATCCTAATGGGAGAGGGAACATGATGCAGAATGTCCCTTTATTACCAGCTCCCCCTAGCATGTCGATGCCTACGGGCAGTCAGATGGCTCCAAGTGGTGGAAGCCAGGCGGTCAATTCTAACACCATGCCTGTGGCTCAAGAGCCAATGCCTAATCGAATTGTTAGGCCGATGGAACGACATGGTAATGACCAAGGCTATGAGTCGAGTTCTTCCAATGTTCTTGGCGAGGTTAAGGACATGATGAAGCATTATACCGATATGATTACGGAGCAGTATCGACAAATAGCCGTTGATGTCAACTTCCTTAAAAAACAACAAAATTTGATAGGAAGTAGATACCCAGAGGAGGGTGCACCGTCGAGGTTTAGTTGCAAATGGTGTGGTGGGCAGCACTATCCAAGAAATTGCCCAAATGTTAAGTGCGACATTTGTGGAAAATCTGGCCATTTAGCAGCTACTTGCTGGAGTAAGATCAGTTCCCTCCAGCGAGGAAGTCGGCAACCAGGGCCTGTTAATCATCGTGCCCAAGGAAATGATTCCCAGCGAGAGGACGGGCCTAAGTAAATACTTCAACGACCAAAGACTACAATGGAGGAGCTACCAAGTGGTAGTGGGGTTAGTTTGATTGAGGCTGTACGCGTTAATGATGCTGAAACCTCTAATTTGCGAGCTGTCCTTACAAGAGGTCAAAAGGGTCGAGAGGCCGACAAGGATAAGCCTGTCGATGGAAACCCTAAACAAGGCGACAAAGGGACGCAAGTTTTGGATCCTGCCCTGGAAGGGGGACCTTTGAAGCCCGTAGAAAGTAAAGCCGATAAGGAACCACCAAAGAAGAAGGTGAAAGTTAAAAAAGAGGCAATAAAACCAGTTCAGCGACCTAAAGAGCGGGTGGTTTGGCGTGAAAAGCGAGCTCTATCGAACTATCATGAATTCGATTTGGCGAGCTCTCTTTGCGAAGTCAAGCCGGATGTGAACCTTTTACAGCTTATTAAGCTTTCCCCAGGAGTACGTAAGGAATTTAGAAAGATCTTACGTACCGGTTATATCGTAGAACCTTTGGGAATTGCGCGAGTTGGTGATGACTGGTTTGAGCATGCTGAGAAGCATTGCCCAAGGGTTGCAGCCTATGTCGATGGGATATTAGTAGATTATGCCATTGTCGACACTGGATCATCTATTAACATTATGAGTTCTAAACTGATGGAAAGGTTGGGTCTTGCGATTCAGAAAGATACTTCCACAATTCTCAGAATGGCAGATGATAGTTTGAGACAGCCAGAAGGCTGCATTACTAAGGTCCATGTCACTGTTGCAAATGTAGAATGCCTGTTGGACTTTAGGGTGATTCGTTTTGCAGGGCGTCCAAGTTACCAAGTATTACTCGGACGACCTTGGATCTTGCAAGCGGACTGCCAAGTAGATATACCCGCCGGTCGGCTGATATTCGGTAGAGGTGCCCAGCGTGTGGTAGTTGATGCTTATCCCGAGTCCTCGCAGAGTGAGAGAGCTCCTCTATCTTCTACAGAATTGGAGACATTAGAAGATTTATCTGGCAATGAGACATCATCAAGTGATGAGTCCAAAGAGGGATCCACCACGGAGGACATCTATCAGATCACTTTGAACGAGCCGATAGAGGGCCAAGATCGTATAAGAGATGCAGATGTTATCGAGCTAGACCTTGGTACGCTTGATAATTCGTGGCCAATCAAATTAGGTTCTATGCTCAGTACAGCAGAAAGGGAGGACTATGTGGCCTTGATCCAGGAATTCCGTGATATCTTTGCCTGGAGTTATGATGAGTTGAGAGGCATTCCTCCTAGTCTTGCTGTTCATACAATCCCGTTGAAAGAGGGCAGTCGTCCTGTACGGCAGAAAGTAAGGCGTATGCCTTTCGAATTGAGGGACGGCCTGTTTGAAGAGTTACAGAAGCTTCGAGAAGCGGGTTTGATTTTTCCTGTGCAACACACGGAATGGTGTTCGCCAGTTGTGATTAGAAAAAAGAAGAATAATCAAATCCGTTTATGTGTAGACTTTAGAGAGCTGAATAAGCAGACAGTTAAGGACTACTACCCATTGCCATTTATTGACCAGATTTTGGATCAATTAGCGGGTAGGGAGATATATTCGTTTATGGATTGCTTTGCAGGATACAACCAGATGGCAATTGCAGAAGAGGACAAGTTGAAAACAACTTTTATTACTGTATTCGGTACTTTTGCGTACCATGTGATGGCCTTTGGTTTATGCAATGCACCGGGTTCGTGGCAACGAACAGCAGATAAGACATTCGGTGACATATCCCCCGAAGAGTTGAAGGTGTTTATTGATGACTTAGGGGCCGCCACCGTGAGAGGAAGGCAGTTGCTCATTTTAAGAAAATGCTTTGAGCGCTGTAGACAATTTTGCATCGCTCTAAACCCACGGAAGTGTGTTTTTGGAGTACCCTATGGGCTGTTGCTGGGTCATGTGGTCAGTTCGGTAGGAATTGCGACAGACCCTGAGAAGGTTAAAGTTATAGTTGCCATGGGTCCACCACGCACTCCGAAAGAGGTTCATAGCTTTCTGTCTTCGGTTGGTTACTATCGTAGATTCATCAACGCCTTAGCAGAAAGAACGTTGCCGCTTACAAATTTATTGTACTTTAGCTGTTCGTTTGTATGGGGTGACCCTTGTAAGGTAGCATTCGAGGATGTGAAACAAGAGCTAGCAAGAGCGCCCGTCTTAAAAGCACCTAAAAGAGGTGAGGTGTTTTATATATTTTCAACAGCAACGATGTATAGTATCAGCTGCTGTTTAGCCCAAATTTGGGAGGAGAAGTGGTACCACCCGATTGCTTTTGCTAGTCGGAAGCTGGGGGTATCCGAAATCAATTACACTTACATGGAGAAATTGTGTCTAGCGATGGTTTTGGGGACCAAGAAGTTCAGGCATTACATTCTCTATGAGAAAGTCATGCTTTATACGAAGGCGGAGGGACTTCGATTATTGATGAATAAGTTACAGCCGCCTGATCGTCTAGCAAAGTGGTTAATCACTTTGCAGGAATTTGATTATGAAATCAAGAGTAAGCCACCAAGGTTGCAAGGCATCGTGGAATGTCTTGTGGACTTTGGGGAGCCGAAAGAATCTGTGGCTGAAGGTAGTGATATGGAGTGGTTATTTAAAATAGATACGGCATCTATTCCCTCCTGGTATGCTGCAATAACACATTATTTATCAACAGGAGAGGCGGGATCCGAATTATCTAAAGCTGAGAGAAGAAAAATTAAGCAGCAAGCGTTAAAGTTTGCCTTGATCGCAGGTACATTATATCGGCAAGGGGTTGATGACATGTATCACCGGTGTGTGATGCCTGACGAGGTGCCATTCATTTTGGAAGAGTGCCATGATTCCGCTTGCGGTGGCCATTTTGCTGGACGGCTTACAGCACAAAAGGCTTTAAGAGCAGGTTATTGGTGGCCTGCCATCTTCCAGGATGCGTTTGCGTATGTTAAGCGATGCGATATTTGTCAACGACATGATAGTCGAGAGAATAGGAAACGACCACTCACCCCTATTATGGCGATGCTTCCATTTGAGAAGTGGGGAATAGACTTTGTGGGTCCTATTACTCCGTCGTCAACTACGCAAAAGAGGTACATCATTGTTGCAACCGACTACTTCACGAAGTAGTCAGAAGCACGTGCAACAAGGAAAGATGATGCTAAAGAAACTGCTAGTTTCCTTTTAGAGCAGATAATATGCCGGTTTGGTCCGCCGAAAGAATTAGTGTCGGACCGCGGAACCCATTTCTTAAATAAGGTGATCAAAGGTTTGACGGAGATGTGGCAAATCAAGCATAACAAGATAACCCCATATAACCGGCAAGCTAATGGGCAAGTTGAGAGCACCAACAAGCAGCTTGTGGGCATCTTGTCCAAAATTGTGTCGGAAAAGAAACGGGATTGGGATAAAAAGTTATACGTGGCATTGTGGGCTTATAATACGACTTTCAAACGAGCCACTGGCCATATCCCGTTCAAGTTAGTCTATGGGGAGGAGTGTGTCTTGCCCTTAGAAATTGAGCTGCCGACTATTCGGTTTGCCATCAATCATTCTTTGGGTGGTGAAGATGCACTTTTTGAGCGCTTGACGACATTGGCACATTTAGATGAGCTTAAGTTGCAGAGCTTATTACACCAAGAAGTGGCGAAGCGCCGAATGAAGCAGCTACACGACCTCAAAGCCAAGAAATACACCTTCAAGAAAGGACAGCTTGTTCTGTATTATGATGCACGACGTGAATTATTTCCAGGAAAGCTAGAGCCCAAATGGGATGGGCCCTATAGGATCGTTAGAATAGGAAAGAATAAATCCACAGTCTTGTTAGCTGACCTTGAGGGGGTAGAATTTAAAAATAAGGTTAATCTTAATAAGATTAAACCTTATTACTTCTGATTGCACTAATGCTATGACTGCCTTGCAGGTCTAAGCGAGATCGATCAAATATCTGCAAGGAAATCATGATAGAGGTTGATGGGTCGTCTGATCCCTTATTTAGAACACCCATATTTGGAACAAAGGTATCATCAGGGAAAGCTCATTTGGTGGAGCAAAGGATACAAGGTGATTGAGCAAGAAGGCGGGACATTTATTTGGGAGATCAAGGTCTTCTGCCATCATTGCCTACAAATTTTGACGAGCATCCCTGTTGAATTCAATGATGATGGAGGGATGGAGCCTACAGTCCACCCGTTGAATATGCTGAATTTCGATTACCATAATTACGAGTAGAGTTCCGGATGGCGGGATATATAAACCATTTATGGACGTACACCTTGTACTTTGATGGGGCGTCCAGGGGTCCATGCAAAAAAGGAAGTGTAGGAGTTGTCATCCGAGACCCCCGACGACGCATTGTCATGAAGTTAGCTGCTTATCTCGGGGTGAATTTTACCAATAATATGGCAGAATACAAAGCCCTGATTATGGGTTTGAATATTGCGAAGAAGGGTGGTATCCGCCAGTTATTGGTGAAAGGGGACTCTCAGTTGGTTTTAAATCAACTCAATGGGACGTACATGGTACGAAACCCCATCCTTTGCATGTACCATCATACTGCCATAGCCCTGCTAGACGAATTTGATAGAGTGTCTTTTCAGCTGATTCCACGGAATTGGAATCAGTTTGCCGATTCTTTGGCTAATTTTGCGTATGAAGAAGACCTCTTCTTTAATTGTGGCCCGTGTCCCGATATATCTATTGATGGTGAGACAGGACCTGGTCGTTTGTGGGGTATGCTTTCTGAACATGCCCTCTTTGGCAGGCGATGGTTGATTTGGGTGATGCAAAGGGTAAGCGAGACTCATCTGCCTTTATTATCTGGGACCCATCGACTGATTAGACGACATGTGATGCGAACACCTCTTGCGATATACGCAGGAGGGATAGGTCATAATTTAATGCACCTAGTTTAGGGCTACAAGCCCTGTTCCCCTGGGAATGGTATGCTTTGATGTCTATCATGGTTGTTTCCAGGAGGATGTTATGCGTAGTATTGTTTCATTTCATTAGGCCAAGAGGGCCGATTCTGTTTTGTAGCAAAGTCATGTCTGATTTCATTAGGCCAAGAGGGCCATTTCCCTGTCTCGTGCAGGTACGTTTAATTGGGTTTTTGTTTTAGTGTTGTGCTGGACAGATTTCGTGTTTTGTGGAATTTGATGGAGCCTGGAGGAGCCTTTGCTGCGATGGAAGCTTCTTGTGGCCAATCCAGGTGATATTTCTCCTTTACGAGTACCTTTCTTTCCTGTTATATTTGTATTTGTACTTATCGAGGGGATACATTTTGTTGGGGACCGGCAACCAAGGCATGAAGTCCCAGGTTTAGGTTAAGTATGTTTGAGGGAGGTCGGAGTAGTCATTGCCTCCTGCAACGACATTGTTAGACATTGAAAGACCTGTTTTAGAAGGAAGTCCTAGTGGCCCTGTTCTGCTCACCTACTAGGCAGCTGTTCTAGGGGTTCTTGTTAGTAGTGAGGCAGTTAGGGAAGCCTGCCAGAAGATAATAATGATGATGCCCAGAAACTTTGTACATCCTAAAATATGACTATAAATACGAAGGTGTGTAAAAAGGGGTTCTAACCCCTATCAAAGAAAAGAAAAGCAATGAAAATATATAAGCAGTTGATCACTGCCTTGCGAAGGCCTAGTAGGTTCCTGGGGACGAGTCAGACCTGGGGCCGATACCTTGTCTTCCTAGGGGTGGCTTCTTGCTGAAAACAAAATGAAATGACAAAACAAGGAAGGTTGGAGTGAAAATAAAAGTGAGCGTTAGAAAAGGATTAAGTGTCGCCTTGCGAGGGCTTGGTAGGTTCTTGGGTGCCGAGACAGGTCCTGAGACCAATGCCCTGTTCTCCTTGGGTCACTACGCTCAGCTCCCTCCTTTTTACATGCCCAAGTATGTTCATCCAATAAAAACCCTAAAAGAAGACATGTATTGAAAGAAAATACTCCTTGATCAGGCTATAGGAGTCCTCGCCTTGCAGGAGCTCCTAGTTGTGTTGTCTTTAGTTGGTACGTAGTGCAGACTACCACTTAGGGCAACCTCTTTGATAGGGTTCTTTTTAGTTTGGCTGTGTTGGAGTAGCCGGTTAGTGACTCACTTCGGATCTTCTTTAGATGATTCTAGGCCTACTCCTTGTGGATATCATGCCTTGGTTCTGTCCAGGGGTAGGGGGAGCATTATGCTGAGTTTTATTTTATATAATTGTTTTGTATCAGTTTGATGCTTCTTTGGTTGTTTATGTGCAGATATGTTCGTGGATTCGACGGGCTGAGTCGCCCTATCCCGTGGTCGCCAATGAGAGCGGAATTTAGGTGACGGGAAGTGCTTAAAAATAGCTAAAAATTATGAATAGCAAGGGAAAAATATTCAATGTCAAAGGCGGCGGCTCGATCTAGGACGATTTTAAGCGTCAAAGTGCTTTAAAGGCGCCCGAGCGACACTTGGTGATTTTTCATAATTTTTCAGACAGTCGTGCGGGTTGACACGAGCTACTGGCCAATGCGGACTGCTAAGCCGGACGCCCAGGATTTTTCAGAGCTCGATTCCGAGTCCGGACGGGGAAATAGCCACAAAGTGGGCAAGATTTGAAAAGGTGGACCAAAGTTTGGCCAAAATGGGCATGACCCTTGGGAGCCCAATTTTTAATGTAGCATGAAAGTTTCATGCATTTGATGAGAAAAAACGTGGAGAGAGGAGGTGCCAGGATGCGCCCGAAAAATGCGCCTCCTCCTCCTTCATCATGGCATGGAGGTTGCATACAACCTATCAGGCAGATCATTGGCCCTCATTTCCCTCTGTATGCTGGTCATTTCACCGCCCTTCGCCCGTCAAATGATGCTCTCTTTGAAGATCTCTGATTTGAGTCTTTCTCTCTCCTCCCTCTCTCTCTTCTAAAGGCAAGTTCATGTGGGAAGAAGAAGGAAGAAGAAAGAATGATGGAGGCTTGTCCGGCATGGATCGGATTGCTCCACGGGCTGGAAATGGTGATTGGTGATGGTGCTGAACATGAAGTGCTGCTGATTTCCAAATCTACAGCCATGGACATTAAACCCGAAACATGCAAATAAGCGGTAATTTAAAATTTTCAAAGGAAATTTGAGCTTTTATGGCTTTTGATGTATGAAATGTTGTTCATGTGGGATAAAAATTGTTCAGGTTGCTGTTTTCTATGAGTTCTTGCTGGTCATAATCAAAAAATCAGAAAAATATGCATTTTGTGGTTCAAAATAATATGCTAAAACACGTAAAACATGAAAAAACAAGGGAAAATGAGGGTTTTTGGCATAAAAATGGGGAAGTGAATAGGAACATCAACTAAACTTTCATTTTTCTGCAAGAAGGAACTAAGGGCCACAGCCCATAACCTGTTTTGAATTTTCAGTAATTAAATAATACAGGAAAATAAGGAAAAATACAAGAAAATGGTGGAAAAACCCTAAAAAATGGGGAAAAAATACATTTTGGGTTCCGAAAAATAAGGATAAATAAGAGCAATGTTTGTGAATGTTTGTGGGGACTGAAGCATGAGGATTTGCCTCAGTTCAACCCCACCTTCTTGTTCTAGTGTGGTTTTTCCCATTTTTTATACATAAAAGGGTGTCAAAATACCCTATAAATCTATCCAACGATGCAATATTTAAACGGGGAAGGGTAGAGAAGTTGAAATATGTCTAAATGCAGTGTGAGATGATGGGAAAGTTGCTGATTTCTATGCATAGCATTTAGGACGGATGATAATTAAAATTAAGAGCTTAGTAGCACGAGGATCACCTCGGTGCTAGGCCCATGCAACGAAGCACGAACGGTAGTTGGAAACCATTAAAAGAATGTTTTTGCACTTGTGCACAATACTGTTTGCTAAATGTTTGAGCACTAGGCATCTACCAAATGCATAGAGCATGGAAAGAATTTAAAAGTATCAGTGATCAGCTCCTGGACATGCATTGCAATTGGTTTATGAGGACATGACCTACGTTGAGAGGCAGTGAGGTACCCATGCTGTAGGCTAGTCGTGGGGGTCAAGGGGAAAGAGAAGTAAGGACAATGGTACATTCCTGGACACGCTTATTTGGTACCTTGAGCGACGTTTGTGCGAAATGTCTATATGTTGAGCGGCGCACTGAGGGCCCAATCCCCAAGGTGTAGGAGAGTCGCAGAGGGTTGACGGCATTCAGCCGTAGGAGGAACCCCATGTGTATGTGATTCGAGCCTTTTGGCTATGTGAAAGGGACTCCCTCTAAGGAGTAATATTGGGTTAGGATCAGTTGGACTACAACGTATTACAAACGCAATGTTTAGGAAGGCAGAGATTGTGATAGACGCTTCTGGCCGCGAGGCCGAGGGGTTGTCTTGTGCGTAGTGACGAGGCCCGGCTAGTGCATGAGCCAGTGCCGGCCCGTTTTTAGGTCCATCACCAAGTTTTGATAATTTTGCAATTTCTTGGTCGGTGATGGCAAAAGTGGTTCACTGATCATATGACGTGATGAGGCGTTATTTGAGGGATTGCTCTTTAGAGATCTCACTGTTAAGTAATTCAGCAGTGGAGTTAGCTACTTTTGCGAAGGCAAGTTCAAACGTCTCCCAAGAACAAGGCATCATACGAACTTCGGTTGCAAAAGGTCTAGGCAACAAGCCTAAGTCCAAGCAGTCGTAGCTCATAGCTAGCTCTGTGAAAGTGGCATCTAATCGTCTAATGCAATCAAACACATCATCCCCTGTATCTTCGGCTAGATTTGAGGCCAATGTCAAAAATGATTTTCGCTCATAGGAGGGTTTAAGATGTGCTGGTGGTTGGGGTTTGATAGCACTAGAGCCTTTGACAATGAATAGTTGCGATTGTGGGTGTTCTTGAGATTGCGGTTGAACCTCCTGGATTAGGGCTGGGGAAGTAGCAGCTACATCCGATGGACTGCTACCTTCAGAATGGATCATTGTAGTCGGATTGGCTCTTGTAGGTGATGGCTCATGTGACGATGTCTGCCGTTTGGGCCAATAGGCTTATTCGACTCTCTTGGGCATGTGCATGGATGAGCTTGATGGATGTGGGTCTAGAAAGTGCTATGGCTTATGGTTTTGAGGGTCTATGGGAGTTCGGGTGATCAAGCTTGAGGGAGGCATATGAGTGGTGCCTTTGGCCGTGTGGGCTTTAGGGATCCATATCCAGGCATTCCCCTCATAGTAGCCTTGTGCATGCAAGAGGGCTTTAGGGACCCACCTTTGCTTTATCATGCCCCGATTTCTGTGACTGCGCCATGGTTTCCTAGGTTTAGAGCTTTGGGTCTTATGAGGGTGTGTGCGTCAACTCCTAAGCGGCGGTTGCGACTGTTTAGGCTTCCATTGAAACCTAGGCTATTAAGCCTTAGCTTTTGCTGCCATGAGCAACGGTTCTTAAGAGTTGGTGGGTGGTGGCCGAGCACTACCCCCTCCTTAGCTTTGGCTGCTAATACTTCTATCGGTGGCCTTGCGGACTGTGGTGAGGTCACGCAGCCCTTGCTAGAAGCTATAACAATGCGAACGTTGCCTATGGTGAGGTGGATGCATTGCAACTCATAATCAATGTTGCAATGAGTTTGCTTTTTGAAGGTTCGCCCTAGCAATGACTCCGTTCCTGCATCTTTGGCGTTGGGCAACACATAGAAGATGATTGGTACAGTCTGTGACTCGATAGAAAAGGCGGCCCTACACTTGTCGAGAAGTGCATATGAGCAGCCCCCATATGGGCTTAATTTGGCATGGGTTGTAATGGCGGGTGTCCAACTTGGGTCCAATGATCCTGGGTCAAGACATTAAAGTCTGCTCCCTCGTCGATTAAGGCACTGAAGGTGCATGTTCGCTTGGCAGTGACCGTGATGTCCATGTATGGGGGCTCTACGGCTTCCTCATCCTCCTCATCGACTTCAGTGATTGTGGTTACCCGCACTTTGACAGGCGATTCCAACATTGGTGGCTCATGCAAAGGATGTGTGGGAGGATAGTACTTCTTGATATGACTGCCATTGAAGAAGCCTATTCCCTCACTGTCTAGAGTCTCGAGCTCGACATTGCCCGTTTGGCTGATTGAACGAACTTTGAAAGGTCCAAGACCCCTAAACTTTATTTTTTGCTTATGCCCCTTAACCGAGTATAGGAGCACTAAGTTGCCCTATTCGAAGTCGCATTGCTTGACATGCTTATCAAACCAGCTCTTGCATCATGCCTTCTCACATTTGAGTGCATGAGTGGCTAGAAGGCGAGTCTTCGAGAGGCGTTTGAGTTCAACTAGGCATTGCGTCCATGCCTCCTTTCCTTTCCATTGCTCCTGAAGTGCGATTCTCAGGCTAGGCACAAAGAATTCTACAGGGAGAATTGCTTCGGTTCTGTAGGTTAACCTAAAGGGGGTCTGGCCGACAACCATTTTATAAGCTATGCAGTAAGCCCACAAGGTTGTCATCAACTTGTTATCCCAGTCGCTATGCAAGGCAAAGACTACCTTGGTTAGGACATTGACAAGAATCTTATTTGTGGATTCTGCCAGGTCGTTTTCTTGAGGGTAGTATGGAGAGGATTTTCGATGTAATTAGTAAGGTGAATGTGAGATGCGATGTCACTTCATTGATGAAGTGTGTGCCCTGGTTACTGACTAGTTTGATGGGGCAGCCGAATCGCGAGATTACCTGCTCCCACAAGAACTTGGTAGTCGTTCGAGCATCGTTCCTTCGTGTTACTCTCGCCTCTGCCCATTTCGTTAGGTAGTTTGTGGCCACAATGATGTATTTGGCCTGCGAATATTGTACAGTGGGGTTGATGGGTCCTATGAAGTCGATTCTCCATTTTTTGAATATTTGTCGTGCAATGATTGGGATCAACTCCATTTGATCCTTGTGAATCGGGACCTTTGTCCGTTGACACTCATCACAATGCTTAACAAATCGTGCTGCATCACAAAACAGCGTTGGCCACCATAGTTGAGACTGCAGCACCTTGCGGGCCATCGTGTCTCCGCTAAAATGCCCACTAGCAATTCTGTTGTGTGCCTCTGAGAGCACATCATGCATCTCATGCTCGCACACACATCTACGCAGCAATCCATCTTGCCCTAGGCGATACAGCTAGCCCTACTATCAACTAGTAGGGTTGGATCTTGAGAATGAGTCGCCTTAGTCTTGCCTTCTCTATCAGTCGTTCAGGTAGTCCATGCTCAAGCACTAAGACTATGTCATCTGCCCAATATGGTGTTAGATCGGCCTTGAATAAATCTCTCTCACTAGAAAGGTTAAAGAGATGGGCATCTGGCAATTCATCGGCAATGCCTTCTCCATTGGCTTCTCCTGTGGGGATGCGTGACATATGGTCAGCCATGTAGTGATGCTTTCCCTTCCGTACAACCACAGAGAAGTCAAACTCCAAAAGCAGAAGGAGCCTCCGAGCTATGCATCCTGTAGCGTAAGGCTTATTCACTAGATATAGCAAGGCTTGATGGTCCACAAAAAAGGTAAAGGGTGTAGCCAATAGATAATGCCGGAACTTCTTCACAACAAACACCATGCCTGAGTCCTCTCTTTCTGTTGTCGAGTAGTTCATTTCTATCTCAGTGAGTTGTCTACTAGCAAAGCTCACTGGATAGTCTAGGTTGTGCTCGCCAGGTTGGCACAATACTGCCCCCACAGCAAATTTAGAAGCATTGATATATGCACGTGAAAGATAATGGTTCAATCTGGGGCTCATAGAATTGGTGCTGTGGTTAGAGCCTTCTTCAACTCTTCATATGCTCGTTGGCATGCTTCAATCCATTCAAAGAAAATCAGTAGCTTGTGTAAAGGTCTTGCTATCAATGCATAATTCAGCACAAACCGCCGATAGAATCCCGTATGGCCTAAGAAGCATTGGACTCCCTTGTAGTTAATTGGGGGTGGAAGGTCAACAATAACACTGACTTTTGAGAAGTGAGTGGCAATTCCATTCTTCGACACCACGTGGCCTAGGATGCATCCATGCTTCACCCAAAACTGGCATTTCAAGGGGTTCAAGGAGAGACGATATAGGCGATACCGCTCAAAGACTGCTTGGAGTTTGTCTAAGTGTTCCATCCAGGTTGAGTGAACGCAAAGGTCATCGACAAAGACTTCCAACTCTTTGTGAAGCATGTGTTTAAATATGGTGCACATGAGGCGTTGGAAAGTGGCAGGAGCATTAGTCAACCCGAAAGGCATGATTATGTAAGCAAAGACGTCCCACTCAATGGCGAAGGCAGTCTTATGCCTGTCGACAGGATGCACTTGCACCTGATTGTATCCTGAGAAGCCATTTAGAAAACTGTAGGCCTCCTTGTCGACCACTCTTTCACGCATGTGCTCGGTGTATGGCAATGGGTAATTGTCCCTTCTAGTAGCAGCGTTCACCTTCTTGTAATTGATGCACACTCTAATTTTTCTGTTTATCTTCATCATGATGACTATGGGTGATACCCAGCCCGTGTGCTCAATTTTGTAAATGAATCCCACTCTCATCAGCTTATCAATTTCTTCCTTGACAACATGAGCGTGTTTTGTATTCATTGGATACGATCGCTGCTTCACCGGCCTTGCGTCTGGTGTCATGGATATATTATGAGTCACTACACTCGGATCTACCCCTTTAAGCTCTTCCAAGGACCAAGTGTATATGTCTACGTACTCTCGCAAGAGAGCGACAAGACTCGTTTCTTCTTCCTTGGTCAAGTCATCCCTAATGAAGGCTGGTCAGGGCGTCTCCCCTTCCTAGGCTAGATTCACCTCCTTGACCTTGGCTAGTCTCTCGATTGGTTCGCTTGTCTGCCCATGTCGTTTGGCACCCAACAGGATCACTACCCTATCTCATTTCTTGAATTCCATAAATCTTTTAGGGAGTTCCCACGGTTTTCGTTGTTCTTTTGTTCGTGTGTCCTTGGATTGTTTCGCCCTTTCCTGCTTCAACCGTTTGTGCCTCAAGTGAACAATTAGATCCCCCTTGGTGCGTTGGGTCTTGGGAGGCCTAGGTATTTTTGGGTCGCTATTCAAACTGACCTCCGACTCAGAGTCGAACTCCTCGTCTTCACTAGAAGAGGTGGTCTCCCCTGGTGGTCGCAGCTCAGATGGTGATTCTGTGCTAAGAACTGGTGTCATTCCCAGTTGGGCTAGGCATGCTTGCTCCAAGTCTATGGCTCCTACGTGTTCTAACCAGGCGTGATCACAATCCATGCGCATGACCCCTTGCTCTATCCTGAAGTTACTCTTTTTCAGTGGCTTGGAGTCTGCCTATATTTGTTCTATTTTATGCCCCTCAGTGTCGTATTCTACGATATCTATCTCACTCTCACTTTCATTATTGAAGGATTGACAGTCTTCGTACTCGTCATTATGTCAAGATTGTGGGAGAGAAGGAAGGAGTCTCACTTGTAGCTTTCCTACTTGCACAATGGGGGAATACACACAAGGGTGGAGGCTGAAAAACAGTTTTCCTCTTCTTAGTTGTGTAAGCAAAAAAGAACCCAAGTACAAAGAAATAGAAGAACCCTATATATGGGTCTCAAACCAAACTCAACTAACTAAGGTGGCATACTAACTGAGCCACGAACTAGAGTAGATAAGGATAGCTGTCATGTAGCTATTATTCATGGGCGGTGTACCAACCGCATCTGCAACTGACACGTCGGTGACATAAATGCACAACGGTCACCATGGCATATCACGAGTGGAGCTTGATATCTCAACACTCCCCCTCAAGCTCAATCCCAATTCCTTCACACCAAGCAGGTCTCTGAACTTGCGCAGCTTCTCTGCGCCCAATGCCTTCGTGAATATGTCAGCTACCTGATCCTCTGTGCTGACATAAACTAGGTCAATAAGACCTAGTAAAACCCTCTCCCGCACATAGTGATAATGCACCTCAATGTGCTTTGTTCTAGCATGATAGACTGGGTTATTTGCCAAGTGTATACTACTCATGTTGTCACAATAAATGACAACTGGCCCATCTGTAGGCTGATGCATATCATAAAGTAGCTTATGCAACCAAGCTACCTCACATGCAGCCATTGCTACGCCCCTATACTCAGCCTCTGTGCTCAACAAGGCAACTGTAGGCTGTTTCTTGCTGCTCCAAGTGACTGCAGCACTTCCAAAAGAGAACACATATCCACTGGTAGATCGTCTATCAGAAATACTACCAGCCCAATCAGCATTAGTGTATCCATGCAACTGTATCTGAACCCCAGTCTCATAAAATAGTCCATACTGCAATGTGGACTTCACATATCTGAGTATGCGTCTAGCCGCATCCAAATGTGGTTTCCTTGGAGCCTGCATAAACTGACTTACCAATCCAACAACATAGCTCAAATCTGGCCTGGTAATAGTCATATAAATCAAACTTCCTACTATGTGTCTGTACATAGTAGGGTCTTCCAGAAGCTCACCTGCATCTACGCTCAGCTTCACATTCTGCTCCAAAGGAACTGAAATAGGCTTACAGCCTGTCATCCCATATTTGGACAGCATGTCCAATCCATACTGCCTCTGCAAGAGCTGTATCCCACTTGGTGATCTAATCACCTCAATGCCCAAGAAATAACGCAGCTCTCCCAAATCCTTCATCTCAAACTTCTGCTTCAATAGCATTTTCACATGAAGGATATCTTCATCACTGTCACCTATCATAATCAAATCATCAACATAAATGACAAGTAGCATAATACATTTCTCTGTTTTTCTCACATAAAGTGAGAAATCTGCCTTGGAAATTTGAAAGCCAATAGTGACAAGATACTATCCTATCTTGTTAGACCATGCTCTAGGTGCTTGCTTCAAGCCATAAAAGGCTTTCTTCAACCTGCAAACAAACTCAGGATGAATAGCATGCACATAACCTGGTGGCTGCTCCATATAGACCTCTTCTTGCAAATCACCATGCAAGAAGGCATTCTTTTTATCCATCTGATGTAAAGACCATCCCTTTGATGCAGCCATAGCAATGACTGCTCTTACGGTTGCCATCCTTGCAACCGGACTGAATGTTTCTTCATAATCAATGCCATATGTTTGTGCATACCCCTTGACTACTAATCTTGCCTTGTATCTGTTCACAGAACCATCTTCATTGTGCTTCACCTTATAAACCCACTTACAGCCAATTGCATTCTTACCTTTAGGCAAAGGTACCAATTCCCATGTAGCATTTGCTTCCAAGGCATCCATTTCTTCATCCATGGCTTTCTCCCATTTTTCTTTTCCCATGGCTTGCTCAAAAGAAGTGGGTTCTGGTTCCTGTATCACTTTGACCATATAGGCATAGTGAATGGCTGTAAATCCATCATATTTCAGCCTATCCACAGGATACCTAGCTGTGGTAGACCTGCGCAAAGTAGGTTCACTCGCAAGTGCTCTCAAGACATCCCTGGTCTTCCTTATTCCAGGTGTAACAATAGAAGGAATACCCAACTCATCATCAATGCTCTGTTCTGAGCCACTGGATTCACCATCCACATAAGAGTGACCTGCATTCACATCAAACATGGGCTGATCTACCTTCTCTTTTCCTTTTCCTGATACCTGCATAGCACTATCTACATTGCTTTGAGAAGATTCTCCTGATCTCAATCTGCCTGTCCATGGCGAAGAATGTGAACCACTGCTAGAGGACGCTCCAGGTCCACTAATATTTTGTGACAGCTGCTGTGAATTCTGTGCAGCATTACCATTTTGTGCATCTACATCATCAATCACATTTACTGGTTTATACCAGCTACTCATCTCATCAAAAACAACATCTCTCCTCACTGTAAACTTACGAGTAGAAGGGTTATAGTATCTATACCCTTTCTGCTCTGCAAAGAGTAACCAATAAAGATACACTTCTCAGCTTTTGGATCCAACTTGGATCTCAACTCATCTGGCACATGAACATAGGCAATGCAACAAAAAATTTTCAAATGAGAAATATTTGGTTTCCTACCAGTATACCTCTCCTTTGGAGTCATCCCATGTATTGCTGCAGTGGGAGTCCTGTTCATTATGTAGACTGATGTAGCAACTGCTTCAGCCCAGTAAAAATCTGACAAGTCTTTTTCGTTGAGCATGGCACGAGATACCTCTCCAATATGCCTGTTTTTTCTTTCTGCAATTCCATTTTGTTGTGGGGTATGACTGCATGAATATTGTTGCTTTATGCCATGCTCCTGCAGGAACCTTGCAAACTCATTTGAGAGGTACTCTCCCCCTCCATCTGACCTTAGGCATTTTATTTGCAGGCCTGTTTCTTTTTCAACCATAGCTTTCAGAGTTTTGAAATGCCCAAAAATTTTACTTTTCTTTTTCATAAAATACACCCAAACTTTTCTGCTATAGTCATCAATAAAAGTGACAAAATAATGATAGCCTCCAAGAGATGCAGCTTTAGTAGTCCACACATCAGAGTGGATTAATTCCAATGGCTTCTTACTCTCTTGAACATGCCTAGGAAATGGTTTCCTTGCCTGTTTTCCAAATTGGCAGGCTTCACATACCTTATGCATTTCTGCAACCTTGAATTTAGGCAATCCTGCAACAATATTTTGGGCCTGCATTGATTTAAGTCGCTGTACATTAACATGACCAATGCGTTTATGCCAGATATCAATATCTGCAACAACACCGGTCCCATGTGCAAACATTGCTGCACTCAATTCAGGCATGTGTGCATCCAACGTAAACATTCTGACCTTCTTCTTTCCTTTTGCTATCAAGCGACCTTTATTTTTCATATCCTCAACAAAGCATCCATGAGGATTAAATCTGACCTGCAAGCCCTACTCAACCATTTGACCAACAGAAACCAGATTCTTGGTGATATTCGGGACATGAAATACATCGGACATGTATTTCTTTTTTCCATCCTGCATAGACAAAGGAAATTTTCCAATCTGCATAATAGGATTTGCAGTATCATCACCAGTCTCCACAAATCCTAGTTTTTCCATTTTCCTTGCATCCTCCATCCATTCTGCATGACCTGTCATGTGGTTTGATGCATCTGAGTCAACATATCACACATCGTTGCTTTCTTCTGCACTTGTCATAGAATTGTTCATGTGCTGCACCATAAAGAAATGCTCATTTCTGTCATCACCCTGTCTACTAGAAGATGCATAATTCCCTTGTTGCAATTTTCCATTCATGATGTCATTCTGCTTTTTATAGCAGTCTTTAATCATAGGACCCATTTTACCACAGTAGTAGCATTCAACATTGCTGTTTGCATTTTGGCCTCTTTGCCATCCATCACGACCTCTTTGGCTCCCCCTGCCTCTAGAGTTACGACGTCCTCCTCCATAGGACTGGTTTTCTTGAGTTTGCTGCATATTCTGACTTCTACCATGGCCTCCAAATCGGCCCCCTCTACCTCTCCTCTATCTCTTCCAGCATTTGAGTAGAAGACAGCTTCTTTTGAAGTTCCTCCTGAAGAAGATGCACCACCATTTCTCTGCTCCTCAGAAATTAGAAAAGCAATCAACTCCTCAAAATCAGGAAATCTTTCACGGACGGAAATGGATGTTCGGAACTGTGCATAATCCTTTCCTAGACCATTCAAGGTCACTGAGACTAAATCATCATCTTCCACTAGCGACCCAATGGAAGCAAGTGCATCTGCAATATTCTTCACCTTCATGTGGTAGTCATTGATGCTCATACTTTCTCTTTGCACATTGTGCAACTCTTGCTTGAGCTGCATTTTCCTGGCTTGCGTATTTGTGCTATACATTTTTGACAAAGTATTCCATGCCTCCTTTGGCGTACTTGCATCTTGAATATGCACAATCATAGTCTGAAATGCTGATAGACAGCCAGTACATAACTTTCCTGGCTCTCTCATGCCATGCTTTAAATGCCTGCATTTGCTGTTGATTGGGAATATCAGGAAGAACTAGTTCTTCTTCATTTCCTGCAACAAATTCCCAATATCATTTTCCCATAAGGAAATTCGTCATTCTAAACTTCCATGCTTGGAAGTTGTTCTTGTCAAGCTTTTCCGTGACAATCTGTGAAAGAGAATCAGACGCCATTACAGAACACTGCAAAAAATTCTGTCATTGCAAAAAACACAGCTTCACCCTCACAAGGGTAAATCTGCAAAACTGGCGAAAGTGGTATTGGACCACACAGTCACTTCCTAGTGACGATTTTGCATAAACAGGAACCAAGGATGATTTTGTAACTCCCAATGTCTCTGCACACAAGCATACGATGCAATTTCTGTGGTAACTTTACACCGACCTATAGAACAGTGGTCGCACAACATAAAACAGGGCCTTTTTCTGAGTGCGTGCAGAAAACTTCCGCCTCCAAAACAGGCCCCGAAATGGCCTCAAATCAAAAAAACAAGGTCACCAAGGGCTAAAGCCCTTACCCGCAGCATATACTGCCCTCTTACTTCACCGCGAAGGGTGTCTCAACCTGAGACAATGCACTCTTGCAATTTCCGGATGTGAAACCTGCAGATATCTGCTCCCAAAACAGAAAATGAAAGCAACACTGCTCCTCTTACCAGAACACCGCGAGCTTGGCTTGCTTTCTTGAGCTCCTTACCACGAACAAGGCTCTGATACCATGTCAAGATTGTGGGAGAGAAGGAAGGAGTCTCACTTGTAGCTTTCCTACTTGCACAATGGGGGAATACACACAAGGGTGGAGGCTGAAAAATAGTTTTCCTCTTCTTAGTTGTGTAAGCCAAAAAGAACTCAAGTACAAAGAAATAGAAGAACCCTATATATGGGTCTCAAACCAAACTCAACTAACTAAGGTGGCATACTAACTGAGCCACGAACTAGAGTAGATAAGGATAGCTGTCATGTAGCTATTATTCATGGGCGGTGTACCAACCGCATTTGCAAAAACTGACACGTCGGTGACATAAATGCACAACGGTCATCCTGGCATATCACGAGTGGAGCTCGATATCTCAACACATTAGAGTCCTCTGCATCAGATTGCTCGTCGTCTCCTAGGGCTTGGTATATCTTTTGTCGTTGATCCGGGACTAGGGCCTAGTTGTACATAAGGTTGAAGTCATGCACCCTGGTCTATTGTCACTTGGATTCGTCTAAGAGATCCTCAAGTGTTTTGAAGTTTGCTGCTGGATTGTCAGCTAGGTTGTTCGTTAAGCATTCCAGAACCTCCTGGAGTTCTCTTTTGTTGTTTGGCACTTGGAAGGTGACGGGCTTAGGTCTCCCATGAAGGGTTCCTGCCATCATGCAAACTGGTACGGAGGGTGTGCCATCAGACTTGCCCATCATCTTGATGGCTTGCTCATATGCCTCATGATCTGAGAGCGGCAGGTCGACTGTAGCAAGGACATGCATCCAATCTCGCTCATCCTCTAGGCATGGGAAATACTTGGTCAAGGGCCCATAGGACTTCTTGACTTGGGCGTTACCTTTGAGCATCGCGGAGATGGCACCCAAGTCGACTGGTGAGGTCTTCCAAGTGTCCATATAGACCCTCACAGCTTTCATTCTGTTTCCTAGGAAGATCAAGTCGTTATCCCAATCTTCGATAACTCTGACATTGCTCATCCAAGGTTGGTCTAATAGGATATCGTAGTCCACCCCCTTCATGACTATAAAGTCAATAAAGAACTAGACACCTGCGATTTTCACTGGCCAATTTTTAAGTACCCCGAATGGCTTCACTCTCATGCCGTTTGCTAATGTGACATTAAACCAAACGGTCTTGATAGGTGGGTAACCCCGGCTCCCATGTCTACGATCCCCTTTCTTATTGTGTCGCCTAAGGCTAGGACATGTAATACTGCATGCATCTCAGTGCCTTCCCAGAAAGCGTTAACGTGCAAGGATTTTGGCACAGAGTAAAACATTAGACTCGGTATTTGTGTTTCTGCATCATGGCTATGCAGATCAATAGCTTGTTCTCGTGACCCCTCAACCCACTGCTTCAGGTCTTGCCATAGGGTGGGATGCTGCTTAAGCAGGTCTCCTAGGCTTAACGTTACCGGGGTGGGGTCACTAACGTGGTATAGAGGTCATTGGCTACTCGTCTCTCTCCTAAACTGGATTGTCCTGGTCAATGGTCGTGACTGATTTGCGGGCCTGCAACATCAAGGCTTGGCCTAAGCGGTGCTGCTTGTGGTGTAGTTGTATCTCCTGACTTTGGTCGAGGGGGTGAGACTAGCGTGCTTATGCTGGGGAAATCATCAATCTCATCCTCTAGGATGGGCTCAGCATCCCTTAAGTACTCTTGGGCCTCTTTCACCCAGTCCTTCACCTTCTCTATGGCCTCTAGCTGGCGCTTCGGATGCAGGTATTCCCCCACCTTGGCACTTCCCTTTTCGGCCATCTTAGGGGCTGAAGTTTCTACCTCTGTGTCCGTGACCTTCCTTCCAACAGGCAGAGTTGTAGCACTCTCAGTTTTCAGTGAGATCTTAGCTTTCGACCTCTTCTTTCTCCGCTTGCGGCTCTTCTTTCCTTTCTAGGCTGCATCGAGGTTGCTAGGTCCTGGTAGTGATATGCCGACTTGCTTTGTCTGGGTACGGGTCATGACCCGCAATGGGATAGGTGTGGCCTCCCCATTGAGGTTCTTGACACCAAATAGCCCCAATGGGATAGATGGTACGTTGGCTGAACTTGAAGAAGGTTTTTGCTTTAGGCAATTGAGGAAGAGATGGGTGATTCCGCACTCAACGCACCTTAGGTCAGCTTTGTCTCAGTTCTACTGCTTCCTCTCAGGGCAGCGTGATGAGACATGACTTGGGAGACCACAAGTCCAACAGATGATTGGATCCTGCATCTGCCCTCCTAGGCCTCTACCTCGTCCTCTCCGTAACGCCATCACTGGTACTGGTGGATAGTCCATAAGGACTACGTTGCCCTCGTCGTCGTGAGAGATATAAGGGTATAAGTAAGTCTCTTCCTCATTTGGCTCTTCCACGTAGTGGACTGGAGCGTCACTCGGTGGATGGGTCACGTAGGGACCAGGCAGTCTAGGTATGCCTATAGGGTTTATGTCCATCTTAGGAACAACCGGCTTAATGTCGTTAGGTGCAGAAAGGGCCAATGGGACTCCCCTTCCTAAGAGTGGCTGCATTCTGTTTGCTAGGTAAGGTTGGCCATATGGTTGCTAGTACGGAAGTCTTCTCGGTAATCTGCAATGTGCGATGTCATGACCGAACCTGCCACAGTTAGCATAAGGTCTCAATCTAGGGTCTTGACACTCGATCGACAAGTGGTTTCCGCCACATTACACGCATTGAACGTGTAGGCGCGTTGGTCATCTCAACATGTCTTGCAGCTTGGCTATCTCCATCTTGACATCAGCCAAGTCTTGGTTTGTCTTGGTGGCTTTCCCCTTATCTTGGGATGATGGGGCTGGCGGTTCACTAGAGGCTGACGCTCTCTCTGAACTTCGCGAGTTGGTTTCTTCTGAGTTGGAGCTCCTAGAGCTCCGATCTTTCAGTTGATCGTCAACTCTGATGGCTTCCTCAAAAACCCTAGCCAGCACGTCTCAGTGCAAGCTCGAGTTGCCTGCCAAAGCCTTATACAGTTTCTTGTTTCAAATTCTGCCTAATGAATATAGTTGAAACTGCTCTTTCAGTCGGCCGTTTGCCCGTAGGGATTCTCTTGAAGAGACTCCTCATGTGGGTTATGTAATCACGAATGTCCTCCTTCTCTTTCTGCTTAACATTCATTAGTCGTACTAGCAGGTTGTCAGAGTATCCAGGCTCAGTAAATCTCTTGATGAAGAGATTCTTGAGGCCATTGAAATTGGCTCGCTCTATGGAATTTAAGCTTGTATACCAAGTCCTGCCCTTGTCACCTAAGTAGAGTCCAAACGCTTGAGAGCGCTGAGTCAGGTCGCTGAGGCCGTTGGCTTCGCAGACTTGCTCGAACTGCTCTACAAAGCTGAATGGATCATCATGGGGTTGGTACTTGTCGAGCTGCTTTGCGACTATTGGGATATTAAACTGGCTCTTAGAGCCTTGGGTTGCTCCTAATCCTGCCAACAGTGATGTCACCAATGCTACGGCACTTTGCTCTGCTGTGGTGTTGTCTAGCAGTCGCTTCATGAGAAGCTCGCTCAGCGTTAAGTCTCCTTCTAGGGCCCTCTCGTGATTTGTTCGATTTCTACCGGCTAAGTTCAACACCCCTGCACCTCACACAACTCCGTGCTTTGCCTTTGGCTACTATCCTGCTGGTCTCTATTGTATTCGACTATGCTTTGCAATGCATTGTGGGCTAGCTTTCTCTCTTCTTCTAAGTGTGCAATGATAGTCCGACCGTGGTGCTCATACCGGGTGTGCGCATCGTAGCTACTGACCAGCTGTTGAATGGCCTCTGGGAAGACACCTAAGTCGATTTCCTCGTTAGATCTGCAGTCTGAGATTTCTTCTACCATAGTCGAGTTCTCATGCTCCACCAAGCTATCGATCAGGTTGAGTAGGTTTGTCAAATCCACTTCATTGGTGCCGCTTGCTTGGTCCTACTTTGCGTGTTGATGGTTTGTCTACGTCTTTGGGTTCTCTCCTATTGGTGGGTTCCTTGAGTGGTTTATCTAAGTGAGTTCCTTGACTTATTAAATACAGTCCTCAATTTATCTCCACTACTCAGTGTGTGTGTTCCTTCCAGTGCACTTGTGCTCAAGAAGACTTTCAGTTTTCCTTAAGTGTACTTCAAGTGTGGAAACTCAGGGTGAGTGCGGCAAATAATCTCTAAGCGTCTTACGCACTTTCACTTCCTTTTGGGCTTGATAGGCTTTGTTGATCAATTCTGTGGCCATCTTGACGGGATTTAGGGTTTTTCTGTTATGTTGCCTTGCTTGATTATGGATCCAATCATGGTTTTATGGCTCAGCAGGTTGCCCCTGGGTCTGTAGGTCTCTAGGTCTCGCGACTGCCCACTCAAGCTGCTAGCTGGCTGCGCCTTATGATTTTGTCTATTCCGTGTGCACCAGAATCAAGTTCTGAGCATCAAGAGGACTTGCGACAGTTTGAGCTGCTAGCTCTAGCTCGGTTAGGTCAAATTTCTAAAAGTTTGAGACAAATTCACACTCGGCCTAACTGGTCCAAATTGCAGGGGCCGAGTGGGTGACTCGGATGAGCCAAATCACATTGATCCGAGGACCGAACTTTTCACGGGGGCTGAGAGCCGAGTGCCGTCACTCGGACAGGTCGAGGGCCGAGTCGGGCCTTGGGCTGAGGGCCGAGTTGGTCAAGGGGCCGAGTGTCGTCACTCAGATGGGCCAAGTAGACTATGGGCCGAGGGCCGATTAGGATTTTCGGGTCAAGCCAGCCGAATGGCAAGGGTCGAGGGCCGAGTCTGGGACTCGGCACAAAAACGGCCGCTCGGACAGGCCGAACGTGGTGCAACGAATGCCGCGCGATGACGATTTTGATCAAATCTCACGATTTAGATAATTACTCCAAGCACAAACTTCCAGATCCTAACTAAGGTGCCAAGAGAAGTGATTGGTATACCTGAGGTGAGTGGTAGGCTCTCCGATGACGAGATTGAATCGAATCTTCGCGCGGGCTCTCTCTCTCTCTCTCTCTCTCTCTCTCTCTCTCTCTTTGCAATGGTTGCAAATGAGCTCTCCCTTGGCCTCTTGGCTCTTAAACCCCCTCCCAAGTAAGGTTTTGATGCTCCCAATCACTCACTTGCCGACATTAAGCATCCCATGCAAGCTTTTTGCCATTTTTTGAATGATTTATGCCCTGTTTTGCCTTGTTTTGCAACAGTAAACCCTACCCTTTCCCGATTCGATTTTGTAATCCTATCCTATGCTAAATGCAACAAGAATCGAAAGCAACAAACTGAAATGATTTCTCCATGTTTTCCAATCATCAAACAAATAAACTAATCCAAAATACTTACTTGTTTCGAAGATCAAAACATCAAAACTTCCTACCTATCTCAAGCTCCGTTTCGGGGATGAATCCCGCTTATTGTTTCAAGCGTTCCAAGCGAGCTCTAATAGCTATCTCTCACCTAGCTGACGTGTCATCTATCCTACAAGTGTAGTGAGCTTACCTTGATGTCGATATGAGTTGCCTTCTCTCTCACACAGGCTAGTAGCTCCAAGATCCTAGATACTAGCTCAAGCATCCTCAAGCCTCCTCCATCTCCATGCTCCATCCACCATAGCCGCGCGCGCAAGAGAAGAGAAGAGAAGAGAAGAGAAGAGAAGAGAAGAGAAGAGAAGAGAAGAGAAGAGAAGAGAAGAGAAGAGAAGAGGAGATGGTGAAGAGCTTCACCCTCTTGATCCCTCACTCCCACACACTCACTCTCTCACACTCTCACACTCCCTCTCTCATCAAGAGCACACACAAGCAAGGAGAAGAGAAGAAGAGAGCTCTTGTTAGCCACACACCAAAGAATGAGCTTCCATTCACTTTTTGAACTTTATATACAAGCCCTAAAATCCCATGGACACCCATCCCCTTTTTTTACATGACCGACCATTGTGGCAAGTTCCTTTCTCTATTTCCCTCTTCTAGCCTTATGCCTCTAGCCTACACCCGTCTAATATTTTACAATTGGTACAGGAGGGAGCCTGGCGCTCTTTTAAACGAGCTTTTTGAGTTTTTTTAGGCGCCTTTCATTCAAAATTACGCCTTTGGCCCCAGCTTAGCTTTAGAGACCGCCTGCATGTCTTTGCTATTTTTCAGTCCTCTTCCCGCTTTTTCATTCATTTTTCCTCCTTCTTGACTTGGGGTTAACAAGTATGTATCAAATGGATGTGAAGAATTCTTTCCTCAATGGCGATTTGGTGGAGGAATTATACATGGATCAACCCGAAGGCTTTGTACATCCAGATTTTTCTACATATGTGTGTAGACTGAAGAAAGCATTGTATGGGTTGAAGCAAGCACCTAGAACTTGGAATGCTAAGATAAGTGCATACTTACAAAAACTTGGTTTCACTATGGGCAAGGTTGATCATAGCCTATTCACAAATAGACAAGGGCTAGTTATGTGATATTAGTCATCTATGTGGATGACTTGATCATTACAGGTAATGATATCACGGGAATTGGAGAGATCAAGGAAATGTTACATGTTGAATTTCAAGTCAAAGATTTGGGTGAACTGAAGTATTCCCTTGGGATTGAGGTTGTCTCCACACCTCATGGTACTTGGTTGTTGCAAAAGCCATATGCA
Source organism: Lygodium microphyllum (assembly GCF_053477565.2). NCBI lineage: Eukaryota > Viridiplantae > Streptophyta > Polypodiopsida > Schizaeales > Lygodiaceae > Lygodium > Lygodium microphyllum. Next base: position 94,092 of record NC_141161.1, on the reverse strand, counting down.
CAAGACATGTTAACCAAGTATGGTATGTTGGATTGCAAGTCTTTGAGCACTCCATTGGAGCAAAATGTTAAGCTACTTGCAGATGTTGGGCATGAGATTGAGAAGGTCACTATGTATAGACAAATGGTGGGTAGCCTGATTTACCTTACCATTACTAGATTGAACCTTAGCTATTCAATTGGACTGATTAGCCATTTCATGCACAAGCCTATAAAGCCTCACTTGGATGTAGTGAGGAGGATCTTGAGACATGTGAAGGCTACATCAGATTATGGTCTATTCTATGAGCATGGTAAGCCTTTGGAGCTTACATGATATATAGATGCTGGCTAGGTAGTAAGTGCCTATGATAGGAGATCTACTAGTGGGTATGCATTTTCCCTTGGTAGTAGTATGGTCAGTTGGAGCAGTAAGAAGCAACCTATAGTTGCACTCTCTAGTACTGAGGCATAGTATAGAGGTGTTGCACTAGCTGCATATGAGGTAGCATGGCTCAAGAAGCTTCTTGATGATTTGGGCATGTAGGAAGTCATGCCAGTCACACTCTATTGTGACAATATGACTAGTGTGCTCCTAGCTAGTAAACCTGTCTATCATGCTAGGACTCAGCACATTTGAGCTACACTATCACTTTATTAGAGAAAAAGTGATTGCAGGTGACATTGATTTGGTCCATGTGAGGATAGAAGACCAAGTTGCAGATATCTTTACCAAGTCATTGGGTAAAGATAAGTTTGTGATGGACCTAAAAACGGGCCGGCACTGGCTCATGCACTAGCCGGGCCTCGTCACCACGCACAAGACAACCCCTCGGCCTCGCGGCCAGGAGCGTCTATCAAAATCTCTGCCTTCCTAAACATTGCGTTTGTAATACGTTGTAGTCCAACTAATCCTAACCCAATATTACTCCTTAGAGGGAGTCCCTTTCACATAGCCCAAAGGCTCGAATCACATACACATGGGGTTCCTCCTACGGCTTAATGCCGTCCACCCTCTGCGACTCTCCTACACCTTGGGGATTGGCCCCTCGATGTGTCGCTCAACATATAAACATTTCGCACAAAAGTCGCTCAAGGTACCAAATAAGCGTATACAGGAATGTACCATTGTCCTTACTTCTCTTTTCCCTAGACCCCACGACTAGCCTATGGCTTAGGGTGCCCTGTCTCTCACTCAACGTGGGTCAATGTCCTAATGAAAACAATTGCTGTGCATCCAGGATTTCTGATACCTTTAAATATTTCCATGATTTATGCATAGTGTGGATGCCAAGTGCTCAAACAATTATGAAATCAATGTTGTGCACATGTGGAAAACATCCTTTTAATGACTTCCAACTACTGTTCTTATGCGGCGTTGCACAGACCTAGCACCAAGGGAACCCTCGTGCTACTAGGCCCTTATTTTATAATTATTCACCGACCTATATGGCATGCAAACAAAAAACAGCAATCTTTTCATCATTTTACTCCACATTTAGACACACTTTAACCACTCTACCCTCCCATCGATCAAATTTTGCATTGTTGTATAGATTTATAAGGCATTTTGCCATCATTTTATGTATAAAAAGCGGGAAAAACACACTAGAACAAGAAGGTGGGGTTGAACTGAGGCAAATCCTCATGCTTCAATCCCCACAAACATTCACAAACATTGCTCTTAATTTTCATTAATTTTCCGCACCCAAAATGCATTTTTTTCCTATTTTTAGTGATTTTTCTCTATTTTCCTTGTATTTTCCCTTATTTTTTGCATTACTTTATTACTAAAAATTCAGAATAGATTATGGGCTATGGCCCTTAGTTCCTTCTTGCAGCAAAAATGAAAGTTTAGTTGGTGTTCCTATTCACTTTCCCATTTTTATGCCCAAAAATATAATTTTCCCTTGATTTTCCATATTTTACGTGTTTTAGTGTATTATTTTGAGCCACAAGATGCATATTTTTCTGTTTTTCTGATTATGACCAACAAGTACTCATGGAAAACAGCAACATAAACAATTTTTAGCCCACATGAACAACATTTTATCAATCAAAAGCCATGAAATCTCAAATTTCCTTTGAAAAAATTGAATTACCGCTTATTTGCGTGTTTCGGGTTTCATGTCCATGGCTGCAAATCTGAAGATCAGCAGCACTTCATGTCCAGCACAGCCACAAATTACCATTTCCAGCCCGTGGAGCAATCCGATCCATGCCGGACAAGCCTCCATCATTCTTTCTTCTTCCTTCTTCTTCCCACATGAACTTGCCTTTAGAAGAGAGAGAGGGAGGAGAGAGAAAGACTGAAATCAGAGATTTTCCAAGAGAGCATCATTGCGCGAGCGAAGGGCGGCGAAATGATTGGCATCCAGGAGGGAATGAGGGGCAATGATGATTGGCATGGGTTGTTTGCATGCAGGAGGGAGCATCATCATCCTCATGGCGCAAAAATCGGCGCTGTATGGTGTGGCTTCTCCTCCTCTCTCTCTCCACGATTTTGCAACAACATTTCATGTGGCATTTTCAAATTGGGCTCCCAAAGGTCACTTACTCATTTTGGGCAAATTTTGTCCACCTCTTCGTATCTTGACCGGTTTCTTGGCCATTTCCCCGTCCGGACTCGGAATCGAGCTCTGAAAAATCCTGGGCGTCTGGCTTAGCATCCCGCATTGGCCAGTAGCTTGTGTCAACCCGCACGACTTTCTGAAAAATTATGAAAAATCAACAAGTGTCGCTCGGGCACCTTTAAAGCACTTTGACGCTTAAAATCGTCCTAGATCGAGCCGCTGCCTTTGACAGTGAATATTTTTCCCTTGATATTCATAATTTTTAGCTATTTTTAAGCACTTCCCGTCACCTAAATTCCGCTCTCAGTTTGTGCATTTCAGAGAGCTACTTGGAGTGAAGTATCACACTTGAGCTTGAGGGGGAATGTTGAGAGTCAAGCTCATGAACCTTGGTTCAGTTTGTTTACCTTAGTTGAATAAGGTTGGGTCACACTGACTCAACCATGGTTACATCTAGGTTACTTTGATTTTGTATGTTTGGTGTGTTGTACATACAGTTGACTATGGATGATAATGAATTGAACAGCAGGGAGTATGTCTGCTATCCTTCTGGCTTGGTCCTTATCTATTTCTCTCTCTCATTTCTTTCAGGGAGCACCGTAGGGTGTTCGAAATCTTGGTGGTTATATAATATAGTCATGGTGGTTATAGAACATGCGTAACTTAGTTAATTAAGAATTTACAACTCGTTTACTAATTGAGATATTAAATTATGAGTATAATCTAAGCCTGGCTTTTCACACACATTATCTACTATCCTAATCCCATGTATCTTTACTTTGGGGCTCATCATCCACAAGCTCTATAGCTTCCTCACGTGTCTCATTCCTAAACCTGTTTGTGTTAGACTTGAAACTTGAACACTTTAAAGCTGAAGCTTTTACAAGCAACTGATTGCAAGGGTTGATGGATGATATGGCTAGGTTAACCTAGTTAGTATGAAATTATTTAGATTTCTCAAAGTTTTGAAGAGTGGTTCTTCTTGTGGATTTTGGGAGAGAATGTGGAGTACATAAACACACTAATTTATGGATTAGGGATTGAGTGAATATGGAATTTCTGATATGGAAGTAGGGGACTTTGTGGGGTGGGATTATAGAGAGTAATGGAAAATAATGAGATTCCTAGAATAGTGATGAGGAGTATGAGGGAGAGAAGAGAAGATGAAGGCCTGTAGGAATGTTGATGTCCTTGGGGTTTCTTTTTTTAGTTCACACACACACACACACACACATTGTGTGTGTGTGTGTGTGTGTGTGTGTGTGTGCACGCATGTGTAGACATGCAATGTTAACGAGAATGTTAATCAGGTGAATAGTCCCAAAAAGAAAATTTACTAGCCTTTTTCTTAAGGCTATTGTATAGCCTTAAAGTTAAGGCTTTAAGTCTTTGAGTTCATCACTTGGGGAATTGATGCCAGGAGGCATATTTCACAGTGGATTCCGTGAGGTTTTACGGTGGATTCCGTAAACTTTGATGACCGGGGCTCATACACAAAGTGGATTCTTTGTGCAAGAAGTTGATGGGGACGCCTGTCCTTTTCGGGCGTTTCATTAATTTAGTGTGTACATGGGTGATTCCATAGCGGGTGATTCCGCAAAATGCATATTAAATTAATAAACGTTTATGAGTTTAGAGTGCGCACTCGTAATAAATTAAGGTTAGGATTGATTTCTAACCAGTTGATTTATTTATGTAGCTGAAGACTGCTAGGTATTCACTTTTGTCGGTTTAATTGTATTATTTTACTAACGATTGTGAATGCTTCAGTTGATGTGTAGAGATAATAGCAGTGGCCGGGGAAAGTATTGGAGGATAGCGAGTATTCGATTTATCACTTATATTTTGATGGGCGCATACCTTAGGCATGGCGCCTATATTTTTTCATGCCTATTTATTGAGGTGTTGGATATTTATTTATTATTTTGTATGCGCTTGGGTGCACGATTATGTTATTTGTACTTGGACATTGTATTGGGTATGCCAGACTCTTTGGGCACCGCCCACTAGCTTTATTTCTATTTTGTGCTAAAGCAAACTCAAAAGCTAAAAGCTTGCTATTTTGTAATTTGGGCTATTATTTGAGCTTGAAGATGATTAATACATAAAATACATGCTTTGTGGAGCACTCACATAAGGCATGGGGGGAGATTGCACCCAATTGGTCTCTTGTTCATGTCGTGCATGCTTTTTACCTTGAGTTTTGTGTAAAAAGTAGAGTTTTATTCTTCTTGGGGACCTTCCGGCATTCACTACGTGAGCGTACAGCATCCGATCTGCGCACCAGTGGTATCAGAGTGAAGCTGAGATCAAGAGCTTCCAATCGCTACCCATCTTGTGCGAAGGCGGAGCTCCTAGAATGATCGAGCTCTACGGTCAATCTCGTCACGAACGGTCGATACGGGTGGATTCCTGGCGATCAAGAACCTCTGTTTCCATCATCAAATTGCGAAGGACCGGCCTGCAGCAGCGGAGGACCACTCCTACATCCTCTTCTTCAAGTCGTCAAAAACCAGAGATAAGTCTCAATTTCTATAAGCTTAGAAGCTTAAAACCTAAATACTACAAAGCTTAGTATTAAGCTTTAATAAGCTTAATACTATAAATTTCATCTCGGGCGGCGTCAGTATCTTTTCGCCACGTTCAAACTTGTCGACAGCATGCCGCGTTACTTCAAAATCGATTAGGCTTATTAAAGCCTTAAATTACACTACTAAGCTAAGTCACTTAAGCCACAAGTCACACAAGCAACTAAGTTCTGCAAGTCTTTCAAGTCAAAATTATGCAAGTTAGATAAATCAACCAAGTTCTGCAAGTCCTGGAACTCTGCAAGTCACATAAGTCTGCAACTCTGCAAGTCAGACAAGTCACCTGAAGTCAAAACCGACTTCTGCTCAAAACTCATAGAAGGGTTGTTCCTGCGCAGAAACTCCGAACTGCAAAGTTGTTCATTGGAAGGTATTCTTCGCATACGCAGGTTTGCTGAAGCATTTTCAATACATGCAGAAGGATAAAACGCAGATCTTTCAAAGATTACAAATCCCGCAATAGTCAAAGACGAAGATTGTGAAAGGCGCACCCAAAAATATATAAGCCTTGTACACCCGATCTTGAGCTACGCTCATCCCGCTAATTTGATTTTGAGAGTGTGAGGTCTTTTGAAGTTTTGCAGAATGACAGAACCACATATGGATGATTTAATGGCAGAAGGCGACCTACCTGAACCTACGATGGAGCAAAAGCTGGACTTAATTATGATGCAATTGGATGAAGAACGACGAGCTAGGCAAGCATTGCAAGTTCAATTGGCTAATTTACAAAGATCGACTACCGACAAAGAGGAACCTCAATCTGAAGACCTTATCCGACGTACCATTGACACAACTCTCGAAGCTCAATCCATCCGCAAGGAAACAAAGATAAGTAAAAGAAATTTCAAATTCCGTACTTTCAATGGCACTCGAGAGGGAAAAACTGTTCTTGCATTCATTAGTCAGTTTGATGACTACTTCCATGAGGAAACATATGCAGAAAAAGATAAAATCAAGTGTGTCACTAATCATTTAGTGGATAGAGCATCTCTTTGGTGGACCGTGGTTCGTAAAAGTATAGATTGTCCCGCTACCTGGGAGAATTTCAAGAAGAAGTTTATGCAGAATTTCCTTCCTCCACAATTCCATGAAAAAGCCATAAAGCAATGGGACCTTCTTCAACAACGGGATCGTGAGCCTATTCCTCAGTACACCGAACGCTTTTGGAATGCATTACTCCAGTTACGCATGCTTGAAGACGTACTTGAAGCGACACACAAGTGCAAGTATATGTCTGGATTACGTGGGCATTACTACGCTGAAGTTAATATGTTCAAGCCTGCAACTCTTGAAGACGCAATTTCCTTAGCTCATGACATTGAAAACAAGCTTCGAGAACATGAAGAAATGCCTGATTTCACGGAAGATGAAGACGACATTACTACTCCTTCGGATACTTTACCAGGTATGCCAACTCCACATTCTTTATTGACAATGAAATGTTTAGTGCATGGAAAGGAAAAGATTATTTTGCATGATGATGGTAGTACTCATGATTTTATTTCTGCAAAGCTAGTAAAAGAATTGAAATTACAGACTGTATCTACGCATTATCGCATCAAAGCAGCATTCTTAGGCACTAGGTATAATGGTACACAAGAAGTGCATGACTTAGAAATTCAAATTGGTCAATACACTGAAAGAAGAAATTTTCTAGTTGTACCACTACAGTCCAGTGATATTATTTTAGGTATACCTTGGCGTCATCAACATAACCCAGATATACATTATTCCACACATTCAATTAATATTAAATTTCAAGGAAAACATATTACATTGTATGGTATGCATGCATCTAATGCTTTTCCACTGCTTTCGCATACTCAAGCTAAACGTGCATTACGCAAAAGTAGTAAATCTTATCTCATTTGGGTGAATGAATTGCAAGTTAAAGAAAATCATATGCATCCCAGGCATAAAGAATTTCTTGCACACTTTTAAAGACTGTTTTGCGGAAGATCTACCACCTAGTTTACCTCCTTCACGTCCAGAAGACCATAAAATTGATGCCAGGAGGCATATTCCACGGTGGATTCCGTGAGGTTTTACGATGGATTCCGTAAACTTAGATGACCGGGGCTCATACGCAAAGAGGATTCTTTGTGCGAGAAGTTGATGGGGACGCCTGTCCTTTTCGAGCGTTTCATTAATTTAGTGTGTACATGGGTGATTCCATAGCGGGTGATTCCGCAAAATGCATATTAAATTAATAAACGTTTATGAGTTTAGAGTGCGCACTCGTAATAAATTAAGGTTAGGATTTATTTCTAACCAGTTGATTTATTTATGTAGCTGAAGACTGCTAGGTATTCACTTTTGTCGGTTTAATTGTGTTATTTTACTAACGATTGTGAATGCTTCAGTTGATGTGTAGAGATAGCAGCAGTGGCGGAGGAAAGCATTGGAGTCTAGCGGGTTTTCGACTCTTGGACTAGATTTTGATAGGCGCCACGCCTATATTTTGTTATGTCTATTGAGACATCGATTATTTATTATTATTTTGTATGCGCTTATGCGCCTGGATATGTTATTTCTATTTGGACATTGAGATTGGGCGTGCCAAACTCTATGGGCACCGTCCATTAGCTTTATTTTCTTATTTTTGGTAGAAAGCAAACTCAAAAGCTAAAAGCTTGTCATATTTTTGTAATTGGGCTATTTTTGAGCATAAAGATTGGAAATATACATTAAATACATGCTTTGTGAAGCGCTCACACAAGGCATGGGGGAGATTGAACCCAATTTGTCTCTTGTCTCATGTCGTGCTTGCTTTTACATGGGTTTTTGTGCTAAAAAGTAGAGTACTTTGTTCTTGGGGACCTTCCGGGATTCACCACGTGAGCTATCTGCGTCCGATCTGCGCACCAGTGGTATCAGAGCGGAGCAGAGATCAAGGGCTTCCAATCGCTACCAATCTCGGGCGAAGGCGGAGCTCCAGGAACAAACGGCCTCTACAGTCAATCTCGTCGCGAACCGTCGATACAGGCAGACTTCTGGCGATCAAGAACCCCTATTTCCACTGTCAGATCGCGAAGGACCACTCTCTGTCGACGGAGGACCACTCATCAATTCTCTTCATGAAGTCGTGGAGTTACAGATAAGCTTGCCTAATTTTCTCATTCTTTCATTAAAAAAAAAGGCTTAAGACAAAGCTTAAGAAGCTTATAAAGCTTCTAATCTACAAATCGACCTACAAGAGGAGGCGCCCGAAATTTTCGGCGGAAAAAACGGACCCCCCCCTCCTCACAATCAGAAAACAGCGGCTGTTTCTTTTCTTAAGCTTATTAAGCTTAAGCTTAACTAATTAAGCTTAAGTCCCTCCATACTCTGCAAGTCAGTGAAGGCAAACAAGTCTGCAAACTCTGGGTCTCGCACTCCAGAAGACAAGTTCAGTAAGTCACTTGGAATCAAGTCCTGCAAGTTCTGTAAGTCGGCTAAGTTCAGCAAGTCAACAACCCTGCAAGTCTGCTAAGTCTGCAACTCTGCAAGTCAGACTAAATCAGAACTGACTATTGCTTAAAACTCCTAGAAGACTTGTTCGTTTGCAAAAACTCTGAACTGGAAAGTTGTTCGCAGCAAGCTGTTCTACCTATCTACAAGTTCGTTGACGTACTTTCAGCAAACGGAGACAGAAATATTGCAGAATTTCTGAAAATTGAAGAAGAAAATACCCAAAAATACATAGCCTTGTAACCCCAAATTTGAGCTACGCTCATCCCGCTAACTGATTTTGAGTGAGAAAGGTTTGTTGAGTTTTACAGGATGACTACCCCACATATGGATGATCCTATGGCTGAAGACGACCTACCCGAGCCTACCATGGAACAAAAGCTGGATCTTATCATGCTACAATTGGAAGAAGAGCGAAGAGCTAGGCAAGCCTTGCAAGCGCAATTGACAAAGCTACAAGGAGCGTCCACTGATAAAGAAGAACCTCAAGCTGAAGATTTGATTCGCCGTACCATCGACGCCACTCTTGAAGCACAAACCATTCGCAAGGAATCCAAGATAAGTAAACGAAGTTTCAAATTTCGTACTTTCAATGGCATAAGAGAAGGAAAGACTGTTTTATCATTCATTAGCCAGTTTGATGACTATTTCCATGAGGAAACTTATCCTGAGAAAGATAAAATCAAGTGTGTTACTAATCATCTGATAGATAGAGCATCACTTTGGTGGACTGTAGTCCGCAAGAGTATAGAATGTCCTGCTACATGGGAAGATTTCAAGAAGAAGTTCATGCAAAATTTCTTACCACCACAATTTCATGAGAAGGCTATCAAGCAATGGGATTTACTCCAACAGCGCGAGCGTGAGCCTATTCCACAGTATATAGAGCATTTTTGGAATGCACTCTTACAGCTACGCATGCTTGAAGACGTACCAGAGACGACACATAAGCGGAAGTATATGTCTGGAATTCTTGGACATTACTACGCTGAGGTGAATATGTTCAAGCCTGCTACCCTTGAAGATGCCATCTCTTTAGCTCACGACACTGAAGATAAGTTACGTGGAAGAGATCGACGACCACAGCCATTCCAAGCAAACGGTAATTATGGATCTAAACAATTCAATTCCAATTTCAGAAGATTTAATCCAGGTCGTTTCTCATCACCATCTTTCCGCAAGAATTGGCCTAAACCACCTGCATTACCATCCACTGTCAATCCAAATCCTAAGCCTATCCAACAAGCAAATCCAAATATACCCAGACTCCCAGCCATTGCAAATAATGTGACCAAAGCCAAGCCCATCGTATGCTACAAGTGTCACCAGCCAGGGCATCTCGCAGCAAATTGTCATTCAAAGAAGCCATCAGCACATATCAACTACCTTGGAGCTATGGACGAAGAAGAGCATGAGGATATGCCGGATTTCACTGAAGAAGAAGATGATCCTACTACTACTTCCGACACTTTACCAGGTATGCCTACTTTACATTCATTGTTGACTATGAAATGTATGGTGCATGGAAAAGAAAGAACTATATTGCATGATGACGGTAGTACGCATGACTTTATTTTAGCAAAATTGGTAAAGGAATTGAAATTGCATACAGTACCTACGCACTATCGCATAAAAGCTGCATTTTTAGGTACTAGGTACAATGGCACACAAGAAGTTCAAGATTTAGAAATTCAAATTGGTCCATATATTGAAAGAAGAAATTTCTTAGTTGTCCCATTACAGTCTAGCGACATTATTCTAGGAATGCCATGGAGACACCAACATAATCCCAATATAGATTATTCCACACACACAATGAATATAAATTTTCAAGGAAAATCTATTACATTATTTGGTATGCATGCATCTCATATGTTTCCACTGCTTTCGCATACTCAAGCAAAACGTGCACTACGCAAGAATACTAAATCATATCTCATTTGGGTGAATGAATTGCACGCAAAGGAAAATCATATGCACCCTAGGCATAAGGAATTTCTTGCATATTTTAAGGACTGTTTTGCAGAAGACCTACCACCAGGTTTACCTCCATCCCGTCCAGAAGACCATAAGATTGACCTAATACCTGGCACACAACCACCTTGCAAAGCCCCATATAGGCACAATCAAATAGAACAAAAAGAAATCCAGAGTCAAGTAGAAGAATTACTAAATAGAGGTTTAATTCGACCTAGCAGTTCCCCATTCGGTGCACCTGTCCTCTTAGTCAAGAAAAAGAATAATACTTATCGCATGTGTATTGACTACCGAGCATTAAACAAGATCACTGTAAAGAATAGGTATCCTATACCTAGAGTTGACGACCTTATGGACAAACTGCAAGGATCTTCTATCTTTAGTAAAATTGACCTTAAGTCTGGATATCATCAGGTGAGGTTAGATAGATCCGACATATTTAAGACTGCATTCAGGACACAGTTTGGCCATTACGAATTCTTAGTTATGCCATTTGGATTAACTAATGCACCTGCTACTTTCAGTAGAATGATGAACCGTATTTTTCTAAAATATCAATATTGTGTGATTGTTTTCTTTGATGATATTTTAGTGTTCAGTCAAAGTGAAAAAGAGCATTATGAGCATTTATCATTAGTTTTTCAATTATTGAAAGAAAATCAATTGTTTGCAAATCCTGACAAGAGTGAATTCTTCAAGACAGAAATAGAATATCTAGGTCATATTGTATCAAAAGAAGGAATAAAAGTTGATCCTAAGAAAATTGATGCAATATTGCATTGGCCTATTCCTAAAAATGTACATGAATTACGCTCATTCCTTGGTCTTGCTAGTTTCTATAGGAAGTTTGTACGTAATTTCTCATTACTTGCTTTACCATTGACCAAACTTCTTAAGAAAGGCATTGTTTATCAATGGACTGAAAACCAGCAGAAATCCTTTGATTTACTCAAACGTGCATTGACCAATGCCCCTGTTCTACAATTGCCTGACTTTAACAGACCATTCTTTTTAGTTGTGACCGATGCTAGCGGATCAGGAATAGGAGCCGTGCTAATGCAAGACAACCATCCAATAGCATATTCTAGTTCTAAGCTGAAACCCTCTGAGCTTAAATATTCCACTTATGACAAGGAACTCTTAGCAGTTGTACAAGCATTAAAACAATGGAAGCATTATTTAATGGGTTCAGAATTTATGATAAAGACCGACCAGCAAAGCATTAGACATCTACTTAGCCAACCCCAAATTTCTGACCGTCATATCAAATGGGCTTCATTCATTCAAAGTTTCCATCCTATCATTCAATACCAACCTGGAAAAGAAAATGTAGTTGCTGATGCATTGAGTAGAAGACCTGCAATTCATAATATTTCTATCATATCTTTTGATTCTTTGATTGCTATGAAAGACACATATCACCAGGATATTACTTTTCATTCTGATTGGGAAAAATTAGTTCAAAATAATTTCATTCCTGTTGATTCATTGTCATATAATGATGGATTCATGTTCTTTGAAAAGAGACTGTGTGTTACTATTCCATTCCGATCTTTTGTTTTGAATGAAATTCATTGTCCCCCATATCAAGGTCATAGAGGTATCATTTCTACATTACGCATGTTAACTGAAGATTTTTATTGGCCGCATATGGATGCAGATGTGTCTAATTTTGTTTCTGAATGTTTGATTTGTCAAAGAATAAAAAGACATCATGGTAAACAGTATGGGTTATTAATGCCTTTATCTATTCCATCTAAACCTTGGGAACATATATCTATGGATTTCATTACTGGCTTACCAAATACTAAATCTAACCATGACATGATTTGGACAATTGTAGATAGATTTAGTAAGCAAGCATATTTCATTGCATGTAAGAAAACTTTAACAGCATCACAAGCAGCACAGTTATTTTTGAAAACTATTTTTACTAACCATGGATTGCCGAAAGTGATTATTTCAGATAGAGATTCTAGATTTTCTAATAATTTCTGGATTAAACTGTTTGCAAATCTAGACACAAAGATTGATTTCTCATCTGCATTTCATCCAGAAACAAATGGACAAACAGAAGCCACAAATAGCACCATTCTAGATCTTTTACGTGCATACACTATCTCTAAACCTCAGACATGGGATACTCATTTACATTTATTACAGTTTGCATATAACAATACACCGCACACATCTACAAAGAAAGCACCTTTTGAAGTTATTTATGGACATAGATTATCTACACCTGTTGCATCTTTGTCTAATAGAATACAAAGTGCCGATGATATTGCTGTTATGCATAACACTATTTTTGATGAGGTAAAGGATATGATTGCTAAAGCCCAACAATCATATACCAAACAAGCCAACAAGAAAAGACAAGCCATGAATTTCAAAGTTGATGATTATGTTTGGCTTAGAATAGAAAAGCGTAGACTGCAAAGTGTAGATAGACATCCAGTTGTCAAATTAGCCCCTAGATTCTACGGACCATTTAGAATCATTCATAAGATTAATGATAATGCATTCAAGTTAGAACTGCCATCCCATTGGAAAATTCATAATACATTTCATATTAGTTTATTGAGACCATTTAGAGGACAATTACCTATCCACCCTGTCTATGAAAACCCACCTTTACTAGAAGAAGAGATTGAAATACTTGAACCAGAAGCCATTATAGACACTGACTACATGACCACTAGAACTGGCCGAAGGTATTCTAGATATCTAGTGAAATTTAAGAACCATCCTGTAGAGGAAGCACAATGGATGCACGCTAGAGACCTAAATGCTTTCCCCACTCTGTTAGCTCCACATTGAGCTAATAGCAATTGAGGTCAATTGCTATCCCACCCCGGGGGTATGATGCCAGGAGGCATATTCCACGGTGGATTCCGTGAGGTTTTACGGTGGATTCCGTAAACTTAGATGACCGGGCTCATACGCAAAGAGGATTCTTTGTGCGAGAAGTTGATGGGGACGCCTGTCCTTTTCGGGCGTTTCATTAATTTAGTGTGTACATGGGTGATTCCATAGCGGGTGATTCCGCAAAATGCATATTAAATTAATAAACGTTTATGAGTTTAGAGTGCGCACTCGTAATAAATTAAGGTTAGGATTTATTTCTAACCAGTTGATTTATTTATGTAGCTGAAGACTGCTAGGTATTCACTTTTGTCGGTTTAATTGTGTTATTTTACTAACGATTGTGAATGCTTCAGTTGATGTGTAGAGATAGCAGCAGTGGCGGAGGAAAGCATTGGAGTCTAGCGGGTTTTCGACTCTTGGACTAGATTTTGATAGGCGCCACGCCTATATTTTGTTATGTCTATTGAGACATCGATTATTTATTATTATTTTGTATGCGCTTATGCGCCTGGATATGTTATTTCTATTTGGACATTGAGATTGGGCGTGCCAAACTCTATGGGCACCGTCCATTAGCTTTATTTTCTTATTTTTGGTAGAAAGCAAACTCAAAAGCTAAAAGCTTGTCATATTTTTATAATTGGGCTATTTTTGAGCATAAAGATTGGAAATATACATTAAATACATGCTTTGTGAAGCACTCACACAAGGCATGGGGGAGATTGAACCCAATTTGTCTCTTGTCTCATGTCGTGCTTGCTTTTACATGGGTTTTTGTGCTAAAAAGTAGAGTACTTTGTTCTTGGGGACCTTCCGGGATTCACCACGTGAGCTATCTGCGTCCGATCTTCGCACCAAAAATAGATTTGATTCCTGGTACACAACCACCTTGTAAAGCACCATATAGACATAACCAGATAGAGCAAAAAGAAATTCAAAGTCAAGTTGAGGAATTACTAAATAGAGGATTGATTAGACCTAGTAGTTCTCCATTTGGTGCACCGGTTCTGTTAGTAAAGAAGAAAAATAATACCTATCATATGTGCATTGACTATCGAGCTTTAAATAAGATCACTGTAAAGAATAGGTATCCAATTCCTAGAGTCGATGACCTTATGGACAAACTGCAAGGTTCTGCCATATTTAGTAAAATAGACCTTAAATCTGGTTATCATCAGGTGAGACTAGATAAGTCTGACATATTCAAGACTGCATTTAGGACACAATTTGGTCATTATGAATTTTTAGTGATGCCTTTCGGATTGACTAATGCACCTGCTACATTTAGTAGAATGATGAATCGTATATTTTTGAAATATCAGCATTGTGTTATTGTTTTCTTTGATGATATTTTGGTGTTTAGTCAAAATGAGAAAGAACATTATGAGCATTTGTCCTTGGTTTTCCAGTTATTAAAAGATAATCAACTGTATGCAAATCCGGAAAAGAGTGAGTTCTTTAAAATAGAAATTGAATATTTAGGTCATATAGTATCATCTGATGGTATTAAGGTTGACCCTAAGAAAATAGAAGCAATATTGAATTGGCCTATACCTAAAAATGTGCATGAGTTACGATCATTCTTAGGTCTTGCTAGTTTCTATAGGAAGTTTGTGCGTAATTTTTCATTACTTGCTTTACCATTGACCAAACTTCTGAAGAAAGGTATTGTTTATCATTGGTCCGATAATCAACAGAAATCCTTTGACTTATTGAAACATGCATTAACCTATGCTCCTGTTTTACAATTACCTGATTTTAATAGACCATTCTTTTTAGTAGTGACTGATGCTAGCAGATCAGGAATAGGAGCTGTACTTATGCAAGACAATCATCCTATAGCCTATTCTAGTTGTAAGCTGAAACCCTCCGAACTGAAATATTCCACATATGATAAATAATTATTAGCTGTGGTACAAGCCTTAAGACAGTGGAAACATTATTTAATGGGTTCAGAATTTATGATTAAGACCGACCAACAAAGTATTAGACATTTACTTAGCCAACCCCAAATATCTGACCAACATATCAAATGGGCAGCCTTTATCCAGAGTTTTCATCCTATCATTCAATATCAACCCGGTAAAGAAAATGTAGTGGCCGATGCATTAAGTAGAAGACCTGCCATTCATAACATTTCTGTTATATCATTAGATTCTTTGATTGCTTTTAAAGATACTTATCATCAGGACATTACTTTTCATATTGATTGGAATAAATTAGTTCAAAATAACTTGATTCCTATTGATTCACTATCTTATAATGATGGATTCATGTTTTATGAAAAGAGATTATGTGTTATAGTTCCATTCAGATCTTTTGTTTTGAATGAGATTCATTGTCCTCCATATCAAGGTCATAGAGGTATCATATCTACTTTACGTACATTAACTGAAGATTTTTATTGGCCGCATATGGACACTGATGTATCTAACTTTGTTTCTGAATGTTTGATTTGTCAAACAGTTAAGAGACATCATGGTAAACAGTATGGATTACTTATGCCTTTATCTATTCCATCAAGACCATGGGAACAAATTTCTATGGATTTTATTACTGGTTTACCTAATACTAAAGCTAATCATGATATGATTTGGACAGTAGTAGACAGGTTTAGTAAACAAGCATAGTTCATTCCATGTAAGAAAACTTTAACAGCATCATAGGCAGGACAATTGTTTTTAAAAATTGTTTTCACTAACCATGGATTACCAAAAGTTATTATTTTTTATCGTGATTCTAGATTTTGTAACAACTTTTGGATTACTTTGTTTGCTAGCCTAGGCACAAAGATTGATTTCTCATCTGCATTTCATCCTGAAACTAATGGACAAACAGAAGCCACTAATAGCACTATTTTAGATCTTTTACGTGCTTACACTATTTCTAAACCACAGACATGGGACACACATTTGCATTTATTATAGTTTGCATATAACAATACACCACACACATCTACAAAGAAAGCACCGTTTGAAGTGATTTATGGTTATAGATTGTCTACACCTGTTGCATCTTTATCAAATAGAATTCAGAGTGCTGATGATATTGCTAGTATGCACAATACTATTTTTGATGAGGTTAAAGCCATGATTGCCAAAGCCCAGCAATCATATACCAAACAAGCCAATAAGAAAAGACAAGCAATGAATTTCAAAGTTGATGACTATGTTTGGTTGAGAATAGAAAAACGTAGACTACAAAGTGTAGATAGACATCCAGTTGTCAAATTAGCCCCTAGATTCTATGGACCATTTAAGATCATTCATAAAATTAATGACAATGCATTCAAGTTAGAATTACCACCTCACTGGAAAATTCACAACACATTTCACATTAGTTTATTAAGACCCTTTAGAGGCCAATTATCTGTACACCCTGTTTATGAAAACCCACCTTTGTTAGAGGAAGAGACTGAAATACTTGAACCTGAAGCTATCATAGATACTGATTTTATGACCACTAGAACTGGCCGAAGATATTCTAGATATCTAGTCAAATTTAAGAACCATCCTGTAGAAGAAGCCCAATGGATGCACGCTAGAGACTTAAATGCTTTCCCCACTCTGTTAGCTCCACATTGAGCTAATAGCAATTGAGGTCAATTGCTATCCCATCCCGGGGGTATGATGCCAAGAGGCATATTTCACAGTGGATTCCGTGCCACGGTGGATTCCGTGAGGTTTTACGGTGGATTCCGTAAACTTTGATGACCGGGGCTCATACACAAACTGGATTCTTTGTGCAAGAAGTTGATGGGGACGCCTGTCCTTGTCGGGCGTTTCATTAATTTAGTGTGTACATGGGTGATTCCATAGCGGGTGATTCCACAAAATGCATATTAAATTAATACACGTTTATGAGTTTAGAGTGCGCACTCGTAATAAATTAAGGTTAGGATTGATTTCTAACCAGTTGATTTATTTATGTAGCTGAAGACTGCTAGGTATTCACTTTTGTCGGTTTAATTGTATTATTTTACTAACGATTGTGAATGCTTCAGTTGATGTGTAGAGATAGTAGCAGTGGCGAAGGAAAGCATTGGAGGATAGCGAGTATTCGATTTATCACTTATATTTTGATGGGTGCATGCCTTAGGCATGGCGCCTATATTTTGTCACGCCTATTTATTGAGGCGTTGGATATTTATTTATTATTTTGTATGTGCTTGGGCGAACGATTATGTTATTTGTACTTGGACATTGTATTGGGTATGCCAGACTCTTTGGGCCCCACCCACTAGCTTTATTTCTATTTTGTGCTAAAGCAAACTCAAAAGCTAAAAGCTTGCTATTTTGTAATTTGGGCTATTATTTGAGCTTGAAGATGATTAATACATAAAATACATGCTTTGTGGAGCGCTCACACAAGGCATGGGGGGAGATTGCACCCAATTGGTCTCTTGTTCATGTCGTGCATGCTTTTTACCTTGACTTTTGTGCAAAAAGTAGAGTTTTATTGTTCTTGGGGACCTTCCGACATTCACTACGTGAGCGTACAGCATCCGATTTGCGCACCAGGAATCCACCTTGTAGAACATGTAAGATACCATGTGAGCTCAAAGGAAATGGTATTTTGTTTAGTAAAATTTACAAGATTATATTTATAAAAGGGGTTTTTAATTATAATTTGAAAAAGACTCATAAGTTTAGCAAATTAAAAGGGGTCATTTTATGGCCTTATAACATGTAAAGAGAAAGGGTATTTCTTAATACCCTTTGAACACACATTTTTTAGATGCTTTTTTATAGCATGTTAGGAAAATATTAATCTCACACAATGATGCACAAATGGAAGGAACACTAAAGACATCTTTATTAACCATAGTTGACATAGACCAAAAAATGATACATGAAGGTAGAGATTATTCATATCAAAGTATGGATTATTTTGACTACAAGGCTTTATCCCATGGAAGTTAGATACATCAAAGGTTTTTGAAATAAGAGGTTCAACATAGACATCTAAGGTTTGATATTCAGCAAGAAGGTTGGGGGCAACCTTCTTTACAATAATTGTGGGTGTGAGAGTGACCTTAGCAATTCCCCATCCATCTATTTGGAGGATAGGGTTTGATCTAGATTCTTCAAAATTAAATAAGTAAACAACCTTGAGACTTTCCATGCATTGAATCTACTTCAGGCTTGTATGGATGCAGGTGAGATGATTGGTATTAATGAAGCAATACATGCCATCACACGTGTCCAATATATTTTAGAATACACTAAAGATGGGTTGTAAATTTTATCCAAAGTAAGAACAAATTGATCTCTCTTGTTGAAGTTTAGAGAGTGAATGTTGACATGAACATAGTCAATCTTTGCCAACCTTCATCACTTTGGAAAAATTTCACCATTAACTAGTGGTAGGCCATTTTCATAAGGGCCATTAAACTCAATTTCTCCTTAAACGGAATTGCAAACAATCTTACCTAAGATTTATTTACTAAAATTTTTATTTTGCTCGGATACCATGTGCAAAGTGCCTATCTAATGCTCCCTTGATGATATCATTTTGGTAGCCCATCAAGGGATAGACCTAGGTGATGCTTTCCGAAACTCACTTGGAATATCATGGACTTTACTACCTAGGGTTGCTTGATTCTACCTTGCAAGGGAAGATCTATACCATCCCCATGAGGATCGACCTGAAAATCATGTTTCTATTTTATGCTAAGATCACCTAATAATTCATCTAACACCATTCATGGGAAATTGCTTACACTAATTTAATTGGAATCTGAGTAGGCATGTGTCGTACATGGTTCAAAGAGAGTGAGAAACAAGGGGGAGCTAGCATGTGGAGCCCTCTACTTGTTGTAAGGTAAAGTATTGCCTCAGTCCTCTAAAATGAGATTAGGTCAAGATCTATCGATATTTCTTAGGAGGATCATCATTTGACTCTTCTTAGTTCTTCTTGATCTATCGCCCTTGAGGGGAAAACTTTTGGCTTACCAAGACCACTCTACCATAGAATGGATCCATTATGAATCTCCTCTTCAGATTTCCTTTTTGATGGAATTTCTTTTTTTTCTAATTATTTAGCATATTTAATGCAAGATATAAATATAATCTCCTTATTTAATCCATTAGGCACAAGATTCACTCACACAAGTTAGTCATCAGAACACAAAAACAATTTGAAGATAATCTTTTCAAAAAACTAATCTTTATTTCAAAGTGTAGCTTTATCACATCAATTCAACCATGTGCATGACTTCTCCCTAAAGTGATACTACCGATCCACCCACAACTAGTATCATGGCCTTGTGGGAGAACCATATTAGCTCATAGGGTTTAGACAGTTCTTCATATCCAGGGGATGTACATCCATAGCCTCCCTCACACCCTTGGCATCTCTTAGTTAATGTATAATCCGTATGGAGAGATCTCTTGCATCTAGAGCTAGTCCTAGAGAGTGGACAAGTTTAGTCCCTTGGTGAAGGGTTCCCATGACTAGTTGTGGGGGAGATGTAGCATGCATTGTAGCTCAAGCTAGTTTATCATAATCCTAATTAGAAGACACAAGCATAAAAAATATTTTCCAATGAATTAAAAAAACATTTGAGATGCAATTTATGCAACTTGGAACTTGTCCTAGGTATTGTCCTTCCAATCTAAGGTTCCATTTTCTTATGAAGTTGCCATGACTTATGAAAAAGGCATTAGCATCTAGCCCTTGAAGAGATTATGATCCTTTGGTTGTTTTTATAATATCCTTAAGTAGAATTGTGACTTTCTTTTCTTGAGAACCCTAGGTTCTCTAACTCAAATACTTGTACATCATCAAAGCTCTATGAAACCATAGTCTCTCTTTAAGAACCTAAGTGTTTAATCTTCATGATTTGTAGGGGTTGTGAAGAGCCTTTCTACCATGTGGGCTAGGAACTAACTGTTGAGAAATGTGCAATCACATCCACCATAGCCTCTTTGATTGGAACAAACAAGGCCAAAAAAAAAAGACTGCAAATAAAGCCTTAGACTAGGTCATGTATGCATGGTTTATTAAAACCACAGTTGTTGAATACCATGGTCACTTTCCACCTATCTCCACCTACCAATACCACCTATTGTAGGCCTATAAAAGGCACTCATCCCCACACTCATCCCATCAATCTCATTATCAATCAGTTGTACTTGCATTATGCTTGGATAATATTAGTTGTTCTTCTTTGTCAATGCTTTTGCCTCATTATGATTGTCTATTTGCTCATCAATGATCCTTTGTAGCATACATTCTCAATATTTTAACATGATATCAGAGTAGGTTTTAAGCTAATGAGTCATCAGGCCACTAATTGAGTCATTCTAGTTTGAATTTCTGTCTCCCTCCACTTTCCCATGAATCTCTCACCTACCTCCATAGCTACCCACCTTCAAAGGAGGACTCAAATCTCCCTCTCCAGGCCGTTTCAGCTCGTGGTTTCTTCTAAGAAAATACTCTGACTCAGGGCACTTCTATCCATCACATCAAAGCCCAACATTGCTGACTACAAGCTCCAGCATTGTGCCTTTACTTAGTCGCTGTTGTTTTCTACGTCCTCTATTGTTCGTACGGTTCAATCTGCCTGCACACATCACAATGCTGACGAGCATCATAGGGCTTTGATATCATATCTCTTATGCTTCATTTCTATTAAGAAATTTTTGAAAATGATCAAGTATTTAGTTCACAGGAGCTGAAAAACCAGGCTGCCCCTAGAAACCCTAATACAGACTCCATAGCCATCAACCTCAAAGCTCAATTTTTTCTTCATTTTCCTACTTCCTTTTGCTCAATAATGTTAGTGACCCTCTGATCTACTAAAACACTGATTTTCCAGCTCAGTTACCACTTCAAATCAGCAAGAAGAAGATTTAATATCAAGTGCCAACTACACTATATCTCTTAATACTAGTGTTGATTAACACTAATCCTCCTGTGCCCTTTGACACACTCAAATTCAACACTTCTACTAGACTATTCTTAGTTCTTTTTTGCAACTCTAGCATCAAATCAAGGAGGGGAAGACTCGGACTTGGATTTGCAAGATCTTAAAGATTCCAAGTTCAAGGGCGTAACAATCACCTAGTATCTCTTGATACTAATCACCTAGTGCTTCTTAGCACTTGTGCTCAACTGAAATTTGAATTGTTTGGAGCTGATTTGTTGCTGATCTTGCAATCTCAAAATGGGCAAGGACTCTCCGACATCCCAATTCAACGATGTTGGATTCCATACATGGCAAACTAGGATCAAACTAATTCTAATGAAGAAAGGCTTGTGGTCAATCACAAGTGGTCAAGAGAAGAAACCAAGGGAAGCTACACTTTCAGTCGTATGGAATAAAAATAATGATAAGGCTCAAGCTATTATCAAGCTCGAACTTGATAGCTACATTCATCATGTATGATTGTGAAACCTCTTACACGGCATGGGATCGATTAGAAACCTTATTTGGAGCTCATTCCAAATCCTCAAAATATGGTTTACTCATTGAATTTTTTAGGCTTTACATGCAAAGTAATACGTCACTTGCAACTCATTTGAATTATATGGAAAGCTTGTTGACACAACTTTAGGAATCAACTTGAAGATGGATGAAGACATTTGCATTGGAGTGCTTCTCAAAAGTCTTCCACCTGAGTTTGATAATGTGTCTACCACATTAATCAACATGCCAAAGCCGAAACTTGTGGACATCAAAGCCTCTCTCCTAGAAGAGGAAAAGAAGATCAAGAACAAGGGAGAAACAAGCATCCCACCAAGAGGAGACCAACAACTCCTCTATGTGAAAGGGAAGAAGAGCATAGTTTGTGATTTTTGTAAGAAAATTGGGCATATTAAGAAATTTTGCTATGCTAAGAAAAGGTCTCAATGAGTATATCTTGCTACAGTCAAAGAAGATGAAGACAACATTGAAGAAGAAGGAGAAGAAGAACCCCAAGAACAAAAGGATAGGACTCACCACTCCCTCTTTTGTAGCTCATTTTCTGATAGACTTTTTTAAAGGTTAAAAATGTGGACTTGCTTAATGTTCCCACCATAAGCTCCTATACTCCTCATGTAACCTCTGCACACTACAACCTCTACACACTTAGTGAGGCCTTGTAACAGCCTCTAGCTTTTTTGTTTCTTCCATGTCCACACTTAGCAAGGTTCTACTCATGGCAGCCTCTGTATACTCAGTGTCTTTTCTGGTTGTGATTGAGGAGGGGTGTTGAGAAATGTGCAATCAAATCTAGCATAGCCTCTTTGTTTGGAACAAACAAGGAAAAAAAAAACAAACTGCAAATAAAGCCTTAGACTAGGTCATATATGCATGGTTTATTAAAACCACGGTTGTTAAATACCATGGTCACTTTCCACCTATCTCCACCTACCAATACCACCTACTTGTTGAGATATTTGTAATCACACCTACTTCAGTCCCTTTGTAAGGAGCAGTGAGGGCTCAGAATTAGAATCCCATATGCACAGTAGGAGAATGTGCCACCACTCAATTCCTATAAAGCATTGTACTTGCACTCTTTTTCTAATGCCATGATAGCACTCTTTTCTTTCGAGTAAATTGTATATATCACTGTGAATACAGAAGATTGTGTTTATGAGTCCAAGTCTCAATCTTGAAACCTAATTCACTTGTGTGACAATTTGTCTTTATCAGGGTCAATGTCTTCATGAGTTTCTTCTTCCTCTTTCAGCCTCCATAGCTTTTGCATTTTCCATGCTCTAGATCCTACATATTTTAACATGGTATCAGAGAGCAGTCGGGCATGGCACTCCTCCAACTTCATTCTACTCTCATCTAGCTAAGCTTGAGCTCAGTCTAGCTCAGGTTAAGTCTAGGAGCTCATCTCCTACTCCTTCCTCTCCATTTGACCTTGTGGCAGCCATAACCATCCTGCACCTATCCCACTTCAGGCCCTTAGATCTCTTCAACTAGAAGAGATCCTGACAAGATTTCTTATGGAGAAGTGTTGTCTTGCTCTTGGAGCTCCTCCTTGTCATCTCAGAGCTCAACATTTGGTCATTTCAAACTCAGCATTGTGATTCTTCACAGTTGCTGCCCTATGTATCTGCCATAGCCTGCATGATAGACCTACCTGACTTGGAGGGTTGAGATCTCTTCAACAAAGGCACATATCCCAGAGCTTCCTTCTATGAAGATCTTCTCAAGTCAAGGCGCTCCATTTTATCACAAAAATTATCAAGATTGATGCATAGTGAGACCAGCATTGAAGAAAACGTGGAGAACTGTCAAAAAATGTGCCTGCTGCTATCGTTCGCCCTGCGCACTTAAATCCAGCATCAATCTATGACCATCATCATGGGGATTTGGTAGAGCATGAAGAGAGCTTCATTTTCATGAATTTTTTTTTCAAAATGATCAAGTGTAGCTCCTCTAATGTCAAAAAAACCAAGCTTCCCCGAGAAACCCTAACTGTGACTCCATAGCCATTTTTACCTTAAGCTCAAAAATCTCATCATTTTCTCTCTTTTGCCACTTGGAACAATCCATTTCCACTCCGATCTATTGTCCCAGCATCAAATCAAGGAGGAGAAGAACCTGGGCAAAGACTCTCCAACTGCTCCCTTCAAAGGAGTCGGGTTTCAAAAGTAACAACTCTTTACCACTTTCTCAAAGCTAAGATTTCAAGAGTTTTCACTTTACATTCATATGTAACAACACTATTAAATACTCCATGAGAAGATACATAAAGATAAACCCCCACATCAGAAGATACATGAAGCTACATATACAATTAAACCCTATTTTCTCAAGTGCCTTTGGAGCTACATGATGGAGTTTTATTTCTTTCTCCATTGAAATGGAGGAGTTGTGCTCATGATTCCTTGTGAAAGATAGAACCCTATCTTTTGGAGATTATACAAGTTTTTCAGTGTGGGAGTAATCGAGGCAAGAGTTCCCTTACTCTAGTGGTCATGGTTTGGAGTCCTATACCCTACCATGGCTAGGCCTTGTTATCAAAGTTGTTTTACTAACAATTTTGGAAGTGTTTGTGTTAGACAGTGGTTCTTCTTTGACAAGGTTCGCGAGGACGCTTCACATTTTAGTGTGGGAGGAATATGATGACACCCAAAGAAGCATTAAAAAAAGGCACAAAAATGTCCATGCATATATCATAATTTCATCTTTGGTAAAGGGGATAACATTTACATTGTTTCAAAATCACTAAAATACACACTTACATGAGGGGGCCACATCCACATCCACCATCATAAATAAATGGTATACACAAAAGTGTTACGTGCATGCATTTGGAAAGGGTAGGAATACTCAAAATCAAAGGCCAAAGGTCTTATAATATCAAATGTATCAAAAAACAATTCAAAGAAATAATAAAATATGGAGAGGTGTGCTTTTTGGGTGAAAGGGTGGATTGAGGACACGAGTGGTTGTGTGTCTCTTTCTCTCCCTCTCTTTCCTTAGAACACACGTTCTCTTCTCTTGGTTGTGCAAAATATTTGTATTTAGCTCTGCTCCTCTTTCTCTTTCTCTCTCTCTTCATTCTTTATTTCTAAAAGCTATGGAAGATAATGATGAAAGTGATGAAGATGACAGTGTTGTTTTATATCATTATGGATATGGTTTCTTTTAAGAGATATGTTTGCAGTTTTGGGATCATGGGCTTAGCCCACTCATAGAATTTGAAGGTTCTTTTGCCCTAGTTTGTGTTCGATATTATAGCCATGGCAGGGTCCTCCACACCTAGAAACATATCAATACTTACCAATTTTTTTGCTAAAATTGTATACATCTAAGATACTATTACCATCTTTTTATAATAATTCTATACATATACAGTCAAGATTTTGTCCTTGAAAGACGATCTTTGCAGTTTGGCGAGGAGATCTCGGTGCAAGGAAGTTTTTGTATGGGAGAAAGGTGGTGTTATAGAAAAATCCTAATAGACTTTCTTAGTGAATCTTAGCCATGGCCATTTTAAATTTTCTCGTAAGGATTGTTATCACCTAGAGAAGATAAGACCTTGTTATAAATTAGAGGTTTTCGAGGGATTTTTAGATTTGGCAGGTGTTGAGATGAGGATGCTAGAAGTGAAATTTTAAGGTTTGAAGCTATGATATCTTAATATTAATCTAAAGGGGGGAATTTCATAAGTTATGCTACCTTCCAAGGAAATTATTAAATCATCATGATCCTACCTATGGAGACATTACTTTCCAAAAGCTAGCATGAATGGTTAAGAATTAAATCCTCTTGCAACTGCTTCTTCATCAACAACATTGATATTGTCATGATGAAGGTGTGATGATCATTATATCGATGGTAAGTTGAAAAAGGGGGATTGGAAGGTTTAAGCTTTTTGAGGTTTGGGGCGGGGGGGGGGGGGGGAGAGAATGAATTGAAGGAGAAGAAATAAAAAAATGGAAATTAGAAGAGGGAGGAAGAGGCAATTTAAACAAATCGCGAAGAAGAAGAGAGCATGGGATCTTGGGGGACGTCTTTTCCGATGGCGCCGAATGTAGAGGAGAGGGAGATTGGGGCAGAGACGCCATTGTGTGGGAGAGGAAGGGAGATAGAGGCATGATTAAAATAATCATGGCGGCCATCATTTAGAAGGATAGTAGGCACATAATTGAAAAGTGTTATCTATAGAGCCATTGCCATCATCATCATCAAATGTAGAAGAATCAACATGACAGTTTGCAAAACTGAGAGAATCCTTCTGAGATAGAGCACCATTCTGAAAGAGAGGTAGAGGAGGAAAGCACCATCTACTCTCCAGGCACCATTCTAAAGGAGAGGTAGAGGAGGAGGGTGCCATCAATTGCCATCCCATTGGTGCCATTTAAGAGAAAATAAGGTCCGGGACAGCATCAAGAAGTCAATACTACTCAAATTAACTTCCAAGTTCATGCCAATTGTGGTTCTTCCCCTCCATCACCGTGATTTCTCCCTTGTGATCAATATAGAGCCTCAATGTACTTGGGTAGACCGAGATTATAGGCTGATAGAAGAGTTTCTCCTCTTCAAATTGCTCTACCTCGCGCACAGTTTGGTGGAGAGATGGGCAAGATATTGAATTAGTTACCTTCTCCTCATTTAGACGTCGCCAGGTTGAAGAAGGCATAGCCATGGAGTTTAAGCTTTTAATTAAAGTTTAATAGCTTTAAACTCTTAAGGGCCATTCATATTGTGACAAGTAAATCAATAAAAGTGAGGAGTTTCAAGGAAGTGAAAAAGTGAAGATCGTGTGTTCGAGACGACTGGATGGACCCCACTTCCTAGCTGGATGGTACTTCCAACGACAAGATCTCGACTTGCGTGTTTCCAAGTAAGTGTTCGATCCGTTTAATAAAAATAAGGAGTATGATGTTATCATTTTCTTAGTTTAGAATTTTTTATAAAATGTCTTAAAACTTGATTTTAAACTGTAAATAATTGTTAGCATTTATGTATGTCTGATTGTATAATTTAAAAATAACAAACAACTAAAAATACTTTAAAATGGCATATATAAATTTCTATAAACTCTCTAGTTGAACAATTATGAGATATAATATTTTTTCTCATGAAGTATATACTACTGAAAGTCTTTTAAAATTTTTTCAAAATTTTTGGAAGGGATTTAACATGTCTAAAAACATAAAAAATAGTTATTTTAAGTGAAAATTACAGTATTTACTGATAAAAATCATATTTTTAGCTCAATAAAAAATTAGAATCTTGTAGGGAAAAGCTAAAAGTATGGATTTTGAAGTTTTATGAAATTTTCTTGAAGTTAAGGAAATAGAAAATTTATTTAATGTTGTTTCTTTAAGAAAATATCTATTAAAAAAATGGTGTTTCCGACTTCATACAAATTAAGAGTGTTCGCAAAGTGCTGAGTTATATCATCTGGGACGACAAAGAGGAATGCAAGAGTATTCTTGATTATTGCTAAGATTGATATTTTTTTAAAGATTTATTAATCAAATAACTTAACAGGAAATACTTGCAATCGTAAAAATTCTTGAACAATATCAAAATTAACAATTGATTTATATGATGGCATGATGAGGGGAAGCCTCAGCATCTAAATTGAAACTCTATATTTTATTTTCTATAAAAATTTCTTGAGCGATCAAGAAAATAAAGAGTGGAGGGCCACTGAGATAATTTATTAATTAAGGGGAGACATTGGGATTAAAATGAATTGTGTATGTGGACATGTAAGAGTATGGAACGAATTTATTTTTGTCATGATTGGTGTTTAGTTAAAGAAGAGGAGAGAAATGATGTTACCATTGGAAAATAAAAATGAATTAATTATTTAAATATTAATAGCAACGATGGATTGCACAATATGGAGAGGGGATATGTTTAAAAGGGGAATTAAAGTTTATGGATTTGTGGAACGTTACTTGATTGTTTTGAATGTTTGCTAATTAGTAAATAATAAAAGGAATTTATTATATAAAGGCGAAGAAGAAATAACTTAAAAGGAGCTTAAATCAAGATGTACAGATAGAACCATTGGATCTATGCACCCTGAAACCAATTCCCTAAGGGATAAACATCCTGGACTTAGTATCCTAGTGTCCAATATCGAGGCATAGCCGTGAAGGTTTAAAACAAAAGTGAAGTGCAAGACTAAGTAAGCTTACTGAGGTCTAGATATTTTCATGAGAATAGTTGGACTACTACGGAGAAGTGTCGTAAATATTGGGGAAGACTAGATAGAGTTATTGCAGTTAGTGGCAAAATAATCACCTATCTAGTGCAACAACTCTTAGGAGTTGGCTTGACAACCTGATTAAAAGGGGCTTGGTCTCTGGCCAGTCATTTTTTGGTGCGTTTGCCGGGAGACAAGTGCACTTGAATGGGTGATTGATCTCACTAGGATATTTAAATCCTAGGTATTTATGAGTGAACATGAGGTCTCTTTTCTAATGGACTATTTTTCGAATTTGCCCCGAGGTTGCCAAAGGAGAATATTTGATTGGGCAAAAGACACTAGAGGGGGAAAAATATTTTTGCCCGCATTTAACTGTGGACCTAGAATAATTATATTCCTAGAGTTGGGGCTGCAAACCATAGTTTTATTAGCAATATACTTTGGGCTAATAGATGCAATTGAAATAAATACAATTAGTGTGTGGTACCACTTTGATTGGTATTATCACAATGCTTATCGGACTTTTAGATGAGTGGTATGGGACGAGGTGTTGCCTTGGATATGTGTATCCAGAGGTTTAAAAGTTACATTCGATACAAAATATGTTAGAGAGGTCACTGAAATTTTAGGCGTAATTCCTGAGCAAGAAGAAAAGTTTCCTTACGGAGAAATAGACCCATAGTTACCAATCATTCTTAAACTTCTAAGCGCACATGCAATCAAGAACCTAACTTTAGAGCTCTAAATAAAACGTGTGAAATTTTGGATTATGATAGTAATAGCTATTTCATTAATAGTGGATGAGTTCTGAGGAGAGACGGAGACAACAAAGTGAAGCTTGAGACCAATGTGCAAGGGAACAAGTTGCTTGATAGGAGGCTTGGCTAGTAGAGAGGTTAGAAAAGGTGAATGCTTTGCTGAATTTGGGAATAGATGTTGCATCAAGCTCAAATGTGGAGCTTCTTGATCCTAACATACCATCTGATAGAGCCCCATTACAAACAAGTGAAAACAATTACTATCAATGGAATCAAGCAGTTTCAAGTACAAGTAGTCTTGGAGTGCATGCGAGAAGCGAGATTTTGGAGCGAGCTTTTGAGCGAGCTTTTTTTGGCAACCTCAAGTTTTATTCCACATAGTCCACTTGGTCCTCTTTTTCCTTTGGGCATATATCAAGCACCAATGATGCTCCTCCATTGCCGCCACCACCACTACCACCACTAGCACTGCCACCACCACCACCACCACCACATCTTACTCTCCCCCTCATTAGAGCCACAACCAATTCTCCTCTCTCTCCTCATATGTTGGGGACCAACCACTGACATCTCACTCACCTTCAATAACATTACCACCACTAGCATCGCCATCTACACCACCACATCTTACTCTCCTCCTCCTCATCAGAACCACAATTGATTCTCCCTCTCTCTCTCTCTCTCTCTCTCTCTCTCTCTCTCTCTCTCTCTCTCTCTCTCTCTCTCTCTCTCTCTCTCTTTAGCAACACATTAGTAGTTCTCTCTCCTTAATTGCTTTACATCACTACATTAAGATTGTTTGATTATTTTTTATAATATTATCACAATGTTAGATGTTGAATTACACACACACAAGCGCTTTTATTCAAACTGTCACTAAAAGAATAAAGAATAAAGTGCCGATGACGGGCGCTAGCCACCTGCAGTGTGCAGTGGCGGTGACTGTCAGTGTAGTAATACACGAGCAGCTAGGCGGAGGCGCCTTTACCCCCAACAACCTCCCACTTAAAGGAGAATCACGAGCAGCTAGGCGGAGGCGGAGGAGTGAAAAGAAAAAAGAAAAAGAAAGACAGTACAACATGTATACATGTACAACAGGATGAGGAAAGACGTCATCTCATCCCAGGCCCATTGACGAAGGCAAGGTGCTCTGTAGAGAGGCTTTTCGTGAGCATATCTGCAGGATTTTGGTCAGCTTGACAAGGTCAACAGACTTGTCCTCAACGACCCTACGTATGAAGTGATACCTCACCACAATGTGTTTCATCTTCGCATGGAAGACCGGATTCTTGGCTAACTAAATAGTGTTGAGATACTTGCAATCACACCTACTCTAGTCCCTTTGTATAGGACAGCTAGGCTAGGAAGATGCAGTCCATTCTAAGAAGAGAGACAAAATCCCATATGCACAGTGGATGTTAAGTGCTACCAAAGAACTCTATATAATGATGTACTTGAACTATCACTTTCATATGATGATAATACAATAGTACTTGTCTCTTATGTCAAGTGTCTGTGTCATTGTTGTCCATACACAAGATTGTGTTTATGAGTTCAAGTCTCAATCTTGAAACCTAATTCACTTGTGTAATAGTTGTCTACATTGTCATGTCAACATGAGTTGTGTCTTTATCTTCCATCCTCCATAGCTACCGCCTGTGCCATGCTCTAGATCCTGCATCATTAACATGGTATCAGAGCTCAGTTGAGCATGGCTTGGCTCTCCTCTACTCTCTCTCAGCTCATCTTAACCTTAGTTCAACTCAAGTCCAGCTCATGGTTCCATTTCTCACCTCCATCTCTATTTGACCTTCCTTGGCAGCCATAGCCAGCCTGCACCCAGCCTGCTTCACGCTCTTGGATCTCTCTCCACAAGTCATATCTCACTGCAATTCCTTCTGGGAAAATGTTCTTCTACTTCCAGATCTCCTCCCTGGAACCTCACACCTAAGGATTGCACACCCTAGAGATCAGCATTGTCAATCTTCTCAGCTTCTGCCTTGGGTGTCCTCCATAGCCAACAGGACCCAGCTCACTTGGAGTCATTGGATCTCTCAATATAAATCATATCTGCTGATGATTCCTTCTACAGACCTCTTCCTCTGGTTAAGGCGCAGCAGCCCAATATCATAACCACTATCATTAGCCACATCTGCCCCTAGCATTGTTAAAATCGTCTCGACATCTTCCTGAACTGCGCCTGTCTGCATTTCGTCATCCTGCGCGCTTACTGCTCAACCTGATGCTGACGATGGTTATGGGGCAATGAAAGCCCATGAGTTAAGCTTTCTTTCCATAAAAAAAGTTTGGGAAATGATCAAGTGTTCAGCCCACACAGAGCAAAAAACCAGGCCCCTGTCTAAAACCCTAAACTATCAGCCATAGCCATTTTCATCAAAGCTCAAAAATTTCATCATTTTCTCTCTCCTGCCACTTGGAGCAACCCTCTGCCACTCTGATATACTGCCCCAGCATCAAATCAAGGAAGGGAAGGACCTGGAAAGATCGACAAAGAATCGAAGACCCGAACAGGAAGATTTAAGCTCAACATCAAGTCAAACATAGTGTGTTTTTCACACTACCATTACTTGTGTCTCTTGACACATTGTAATCTGCTCTTTCACTTGTAAAATCTGAGAATCTTGAAACTGATTTGTTGCTGCTCTAGCTCTTCAGCATGGGAAAATACTCACCGGCAGCTCGCTTCAAGGGAGTTGGGTTTCACACCTAGCAAACCCGCATCAAGCTCATCTTGATGAACAAGGGTCTCTCGGCCATCACAAATGGCAAAGAGAAGAAACCTCGGGATGCGGATCTTGTAGCTACTTGGCAAAATAATGATGACAAAGCCTAGGCCATTATCAAACTAGAGCTAGACGATAGCTATATCCACCATGTGGATAACTGTGAGACCTCACAGGATACATGGAAGTGTTGAGATATCGAGCTCCACTCGTGATATGCCAGGGTGACCGTTGTGCATTTATGTCACCGACGTGTTGCAGATGCGGTTGGTACACCGCCCATGAATAATAGCTACATGATAGCTATCCTTATCTACTCTAGTTCGTGGCTCAGTTAGTATGCCACCTTAGTTAGTTGAGTTTGGTTTGAGACCCATATATAGGGTTCTTCTATTTTTCCTTGTACTAGAGTTCTTTTGGCTTACACAACTAAGAAGAGGAAAATTGTTTTCAGCCTCCATCTCTGTGTGTATTCCCCCATTGTGCAAGCAAGAAAGCTTCAAGTGAGACTCCTTCCTTCTCTCCCACAATCTTGACAGGAAGAGACTTGACACCTTGTTCGGTGCACAGTCTAAATCATCAAATATGGTTTCCTGATTGAGTTTTTCAGGCTTGAAATAAATTGCAGCACATCACTTGCCACACATCTAAATTACATGGAAGGACTTCTAACCCAACTTGCAGGAATCAACATTAAAATGGAAGAAGATGTTTGCATTGGTGTTCTACTTAAGAGTTTGCCTCCTGAATATAATAATGTATCAATAACCTTAATCAACATGCCAAATCCTAAACTTGTTAATATCCATGCATCACTGTTAGAAGAGGAAAAGAAGCTAAAATCTAAGGAAGAACCAAGTACCTCTAGAGATGAGCATGCATTATATATTGGCAACAGGTACAAAGGCAAGAAGGATCAGCTCTTCTGTGACTTCTACAAAAGGACCGGACATATCGAGAAGTTTTTCCACACAAGAAAGAGGTCCCAAAAGGCATATCTAGTTTCAGTCCAAGAAGAAGAAGAGAATGGAGCAAAGGAAGAAGAAGAAGAAGAAGACCACCAAGAGAAGGACAAACCTCATCAGTTCTTCTATTCAGATAGACTTTTTAGTTTTGTGTTTCCTAGTCCTAATGTCTCAAACATAAACTTGCAAAACTCCTTAGTTATCCTTGTACTACAGCCTCTGTACACATTGTAAGGCCTCTGCTACAGCCTCTGAATGTCCATCATGTTTGTGGTACCCACACTTAGCCTTTTCCACGACGGCCTCTGGTGTTTTGCCATGTTTATGGTCTACCCACACGTTGCAGGTGTTGCTTTTACTAAAGCCTCTACACACTTTTTACTTTTGGTTGTGATTGAGAAGGGGTGTTGAGATACTTGCAATCACACCTACTCTAGTCCCTTTGTATAGGACAACTAGGCTAGGAAGATACAGTCCATTCTAAGAAGAGAGACAAAATCCCATATGCACAGTGGATGTTAAGTGCTACCAAAGAACTCTATATAATGATGTACTTGAACTATCACTTTCATATGATGATAATGCAATAGTACTTGTCTCTTATGTCAAGTTTCTGTGTCATTGTTGTCCATACACAAGATTGTGTTTATGAGTTCAAGTCTCAATCTTGAAACCTAATTCACTTGTGTAACAGTTGTCTACATTGTCATGTCAACATGAGTTGTGTCTTTATCTTCCATCCTCCATAGCTACCGCCTGTGTCATACTCTAGATCCCGCATCATTAACAAATAGCACTCATATAATCCAAATGCAGTGTAGGGATAGCATCAATACCAAGGTCAGCAAACAAATGACCCAACCAAATGGTCTCCTTGCAAGCCTCAATGGCTGCAACATACTTGGCCTCTGTAGTAGAAAGGGCCGTGCATTTCTGCACCCTGGACATCCAAGAGGCAACACCTCCAACATAGGTGAATACGTAGTCGGAAGTGGACTTCCTACTATCTGCATGTCCTACATAATCAGAGTCAATGTACCCCATGACTCTTGTATCCTGGCTGCCATAGCATATGCACATATCTGCAGTTCCCTTCAGGTACCTCATGATACCCTTCATGGCATCCCAATGCTTCTTGCCAGGTGTAGCCATATAGCGTACCACAACACCAACTGCAAAGGCAATATTTGGATGAGTGGCTATCATGGCATACATAAGATTGCCCACTGTAGATGCATAGGGAATCTTGGCCATCTCGGCCCTTTGCTCATCTGTCTGCAAACAATCAGCCTGTGATACCTTCACATAAGAAGACAATGGACAGCCAATAGGCTTTACGTCCTGCGTGCGGAAGCGCTCAAGGACTTTATGAATGCACTCCCTCTGTGATAAGTAGAGGAGTTCCTGATGCACATATCGTGTCTATTGCCCATACCAAGTATGTGAGAGGCCTGTCATCATAGATCTTTAATCTCAAAGCTCTTCTTGAGCTGAGCCTTAAGAGCCTCTAGCTCATCATGAGCTTTCCCTGCTATCAGCATATCATCCTGTTAACCCCAAGCCAAGAAGGCGGAAGAATTCCCAAGCCAAGAAGGTGGAAGAAGGAATGAAAAAGCGGGAAGAGGATGGAAGAGAAGCAAAGATACGCAGTCGGCCTCTAAAGCTAAGCAAGGGCCAAAAGCATAATTTTAAATAAAAGGCACCTCAAAAACTCCAAAAACACTTGTAAAAGAGCGCCAGACTCCCTCCTGTGCCACTTGTAAAAGAATAGATGGGCATAGGCTTAGGGCATGAAGCAAGAAGAATGAATTAGCAAAAGGGACCTTGCCACAATGACCGGTCATGTAAAAAGGGATGGGCATCCATGGGGTTTTAGGGTTTGTATATATAAAGTTCAAAAAGTGAATGGAAGCTCATTCTTGGTGTGTGGCTAACAAGAGCTCTTCTCCTCTTCTTGCTTGTGTGTGCTCTTGAGAGAGGGAGTGTGAGAGTGTGAGGGAGTGAGTGTGTGAGAGTGAGGGATCAAGAGGGTGAAGCTCCTCACCATCTCCTCTTCTCTTCTCTTCTCTTCTCTTCTCCTCTTCTCTTCTCTTCTCTTCTCTTGCGCGTGCGGCTATGATGGATGGAGCTTGGAGATGGAGGAGGCTTGAGGATTCTTGATCTAGCATCTAGGATTATGGAGCTATCGTTGTGTGCGAGAGAGAAGACAACTCATATCGGCATCAAGGTAAGCTCACTACACTCGTAGGATCGATGGCATGTCAGCTATGTGAGAGGTAGCTATTAGAGCTCTCTTGGAACCCTTGAAGCAATAAGCGGTCTGTGGGTGTCTTGGCGGTTGAGCAAAAGCTCCCACATTTTGGTTCCATTGCCAGGCCCAACGGATTGAAGCTTGAGTGCTTACGCACCCCATATCGAGCATCGAAGTAAGAGATTCATCCCCGAAATAGAGCTTGAGATAAGTAGGAAGGTTGGGTGTTTTGATCTTCAAAACAAGTAAGTATTTTGGGTTAGTTAGTTTGTTTGATGATTGGAAAATAGGAAGATATCATTTCAATTTGTTGCTTTCAATTCTCGTTGCATTTAGTGTAGGATAGGATTAGGAAATCGAATCAGGAAAGGGTAGGGTTTACAGTTGCAAAATAGGGCAAAACAGGGCATAAATCATGCAAAAAATGGAAAAAAGCTTGCTTGGTATGCTTAATGTCGGCAAGTGAGTGATTGGGAGCATCAAAGCCTTGCCCGGGAGGCGGTTTAAGAGCCAAGAGGCCAAGGGAGAGCTCATTTGAAACCATTGCAGTGAGAGAGAGAGAGAGAGAGCCCCCGCAAAGATTCGATTCGATCTCGTCATCGGAGAGCTTACCGTTCACCCTAGGTATACCAATCACTTCCCTTGGTATCTTAGCCGGGATCTGGAAGTTTGTGCTTGCAATGATTGCCCGACTTGAGAGATTCTATCAAAATCCTCGTCGCGTGGCATTTGTCGCGCCGCATTCGGCCCGTTTGAAGAACGGCCCTTGTTAGGCCGTGTCTGAAACTTGGCCCTCAGACCCGGCCATTCGAACCTCGACTCGGAAACCCTAATTGGCCCTCGGCCCATAGTCCACTCGGCCCGTCCGAGTGACGGCACTCGGCTCTTTGACCAACTCGAGACTCGGCCCAAGACCCGCGGCCCAAGACCCGACTCGGCCCTCGGCCCAACATTTGACTCGGCCCGTCCGAGTTACGCAACTCGGACCTCGACCTGCGAAAAACTTTTTGCACTCGGATCAGTGCGATTCGGCCTGTCCAAGTCACTCACTCGACCCCTGCAATTCGAACCAGTTGGGCTGAGTGTGTGTTTGCCTCAATTTCTCAAAATTTTGACCTGATCCAGCTGGAGCTTAGCAGCACAAATTGTCGTAAGCCCTCCTGACGCTCAGAACCTGATTCTAGCCCACGGAATAGACAAGATCATAAGGCACAGCCACTTAGCAGTTTGAGTGGGCTGTCACAATACCTAGAAACCTAGAGACCTAGACGCAACCCGTTGAGCCATAAAACCCTGATTGGACCCAAAAACAGCAAGGCAACGTGACCGAAAAGCCCTAAATCTGTCTAGATGGCCAAAGAATTGATCGACAAGCCTATTAGGCCCAAAATGAAGCAAGGAGGGTGCATAAGACGCTTAGAGACTGTTTGCCACACTCACTGAGTGGAGGTAAATTGAGTGCACTAGAAAGAACACACGCACTGAGTGGAGGTAAATTGAGGACTGTATTTAATAAGTCAAGGAACTCACTCAGATACGCCACTCAAGGAATCCATGAATAGGAGAGAACCCAAAAACAGAGACAACCTAATCGATAGCTTGGCAAAGCACGAGAGCTCGACTATGGCAGAGGAAAGCTCAAACCGCAGGTCTAACGAGGAACTCGACTTAGACGTCTTCTGAGAGGCTATTCAGCAATTGGTCAATAGCTACGATGCGCATGCTCGTTATGAGCACCACGATCGGATAGCATATGCTATCATCACAGACTTAGAGGAAGAGAGAAAGCTAGCTCACAAGGCATTGCAAAGCATAGCCGCATAGAATAGAGATCAGCAGGCCAGGAGTCAAAGGCAAAGCACGAAGTTGCGTGAGGTGTAGCGAGTGCTGAACTTAGTCGGAAGAAACCGAATGGATCACGAGAGATCCCTAGAAGGAGACTTAACGCTAAGCAAGCTTCTTATGAAGTGATTATTAAACAACACCGCAGCAGAGCAAAGTGCTGCAGCATTGGCGACCTCACTGCTAGCAGGGTTGGGAGCAACCCAAGGCTCTAAGAGCCAGTCTAAAATCCCAATAGTTGCAAAAAGCAGCTCCATAAGTACCAACCCCACGACGACCCATACAGCTTTGTAGAGCAGTTCAAGCAAGTCTAGAAATCCAACGGCCTCAGCGACCTAACTCAATAGCGCTCTCAAGTGTTTGGGTTCTGCTTAGGTAACAAGGGCAGGACTTGGTATACAAGCTTAGACGCCGCAGAACAAGCAAATTTCAATAGCCTCAAGAACCTCTTCATTAAGAGATTTACCGAGCCTGGATACTCCGACAATCTGCTATCCAGTAGAAAGAGAAGGAGGACATTCACGATTACGTAACCCATGTGAGGAGCCTCTTCAAGAGAATCCCTACAGGCGAGCAACTGATTGAAAGAGCAGTTTTAACTGCATTCACCAGCGGAATTCGAAACGAGGAACTATATAAGGCTTTGGTAGTCAACTCAAGCTTGTAGCGAGACACGCTAGCTAGGGTTTTTGAGGAAGCTATCATAGTTGATGATCAACTCAAAGAGAGGAGCTCCAGGATCTCCAACTCAAAAGAAGCCATCTCGTGAAGTTCAGAGAGACCATCAACCTCTAGTGAGCAACCAGCCCCATCATCCCAAGATAAGGGGAAGGCCACTGAGATGAACCAAGACTTGGCGGATGTCAAGATGGAGATAGTCAAGCTGCAAGACCTGTGGAGATGACCAATACGGCCACACGTCCAATGTGTGTACTATGGCAGAAACCATTTTCCAGCCGAGTGTCAAGACCCTCGGTCGAGACCTTGTGCTAACTGCGGCAAGTTTGGTCACAACATTGTGCCTCATTGGCCCTTCTTGCGCCTAACGACATTAATCTGGCTGCCCCTAGGGTGGACATAAACCCTACGGGTATACCTAGACCGCATGGCCCCTATGTGACCCATCCACTGAGTGACGCTCCAGTCCACTATGTGGAAGAGCCAAATGAGGAAGAGACTTACTTATGCCCTTATATCTCTCACGACGACGAGGGCAACGCAGTCCTTATGGACTATCAACCAGTGCCAGTGATGGCGTTGGAGAGAGGACGAGGTAGAGGCCTAGGAGGGCAGACGCAGGATCCAATCATCTCTTAGACTTGTGGTCACTCGGGTCATGTCTCATCACGTTGCCCCGAGAGGGAGCAGTAGAACAGAGACAAAGCTGACCTAAGGTGCGTTGAGTATGGAATCACCCATCTCTTCGTCGATTGCCCAAAGTAGAAACCTTCTACAAGTTTAGCCAATGTACTATCTGTTCCAGTGGGGCTGTTTGGTATCGAGAACCTTGATGGGGAGGCCACACCTATCCCGTTGCAGGTCATGACCCGTGCCCAAACAAAGCATGACGGCATATCACTACTAGGGCCCAGCAACCTCGATGCAGCCTCGATAGGGAAGAAGAGCCGCAGGTGAAGGAAGAAGAGGTCAGAGGCTAAGATTGCACTGAAAACTGAGAGTGCTACAACTCTGTCTGTTGGAAAGAAAGTCAACGGCCGTTGGCTAGGACAATCCGGTATAGGAGAGGAACAAGCAGCCGACAGCCTCCTTACCATGCTAGTGACCACCCCTATGACGTTAAGCCTAGGATATCTACTTAAGCAGCATCCCACCCTGTGGCAAGACCTCAAGAAGTGGGTTGAGGGGTCATGAGAACAAGCTACGGATCTGCATGATCAGGATGCAGAAACACAAATACTGAGTCTAACATGCACTCTATGCCAAAATCCTTGCACGTTAATGCTTTCTGGGAAGGCACCAAGATGCATGCAGTGTTACCAGTCCTAGCCTTAGGGAACACAACGAGAAAGGGGATCGTAGACACGGGAGCTGGGATTAGTGTGCTGAGACATGCAGTACTACAGACCTGGGGAAACCCACCTATTGAGACCGCTCAATTTAATGTCACATTAGCAAACGGCATGAGAGTGAAGCGA
This sequence comes from Lygodium microphyllum, assembly GCF_053477565.2. Classification (NCBI taxonomy): domain Eukaryota; kingdom Viridiplantae; phylum Streptophyta; class Polypodiopsida; order Schizaeales; family Lygodiaceae; genus Lygodium; species Lygodium microphyllum. The sequence goes on along the minus strand of NC_141161.1, from coordinate 55,315 downwards.
TTCGGGGTACTTAAAAATTGGCCGATGAAAATCGTAGTTGTCCAGTTCTCTGTCGACTTTATAGTCATGAAGGGGGTGGACTACGATGTCCTATTAGGCCGACCCTAGATGCACAATGACAAATTTATTGAAGATTGGGATAACGGCTTGATATTCTTAGGCAACAGGACGAAAGCTGTGAGGGTAGAGATGGACACTTGGATGCCATCTCCGTGATGCTCAAGGGTGACGATTAAGTCAAGAAGTCTTATGGTCCCTTGACCAAGTATATCCCATGCCCAGAGGATGAGCGGGATTGGATGCATGTCCTTACTACAATCGACCTGCCGTTCTCGGATCAAGAGGCGTATGAGCAAGCCATCAAGATGATGGGCACGACCGACGGCACACCCTCTGTACCAGTTTGCATGATGGAAGGAACCTTTCTTGGGAGACCTAAGCCTATCACCTTCCAAGTGCCAAGCAACAAGAGACAACTCCAAGAGGCTCTAAAATACTTAACAGACAAGCTAGCTGACAATTCAGCAGCAAACTTCAAACCACTCCAAGATCTCTTAGGCGAATCTAGGTGGCGATGGACCAAGATGCATGACTTGAACCTATGTACAACTGGGCCCTAGTCCCTGATCAATGACAAGAGATATACCAAGCCCTAGGAGACGATGAGAAATCTGATGCAGAGGACTCTGACAACGAGTATGAAGACTGTCAATCCTTCAGTGATGGAAGTGAGGGTGAGATGGACACGGTAGAATACGACACTGAGGGACATGAAAGAGAACAAATACTGGCGAACTCCAAGCCACAAAAGAGAAGTGACTACAGGATAAACCGAGGAAGCATGCACATAAATTGTGATCGCGCTTGGTTAGAACACCTAGGAGCCATAGACCTTGAGCAAGCAGGCCTAGCTCAACCAGGAGCGACACTGGTGCTTAGGGCAGAATCACCATCTGAATTGCGACCACCAAGGGAGACCCCCTCTTCTAGCGAAGACGGCAAGTTTGACTTTGAGTCGGTGGTAAGCTCGGATAGTGACCAAAAAATACCTAGGCCGCCCAAGACCCAACACACCAACGGGGGCCTACCTATCCACCTGAGGCGCAGACGATTGAAGCAGGGAAGGGTGAACCAACCCAAGGACACACGAACAGACGAACAATAAAAACCATGGGACCTCCCTAAAAAATTTACAAAATTCAAGAAAGGAGATAGGGTAGTGATCTTGTTGGGTGCCAAATGGCAAGGGCAAACAAGCGAACCAATCGAGGGACCAGTCAGGGTCAAAGAGGTGAACTTAGCCTGAGAAGGGGAGACACCCCGACCAGCCTTCATTGCCGATGACTTGACTGAGGAAGAAGAAACGAGTCTTTTCGCTCTCTTGCGAGAGTACGTAGACGTATTCGCATGGTCCCTGGAAGAGCTTAAAGAAATAGACCCGAGTGTAGTGACTCATAACATACCCATGATACCAGATGCAGCGCTGGTGAAGCAGCGACCGTACCCAATGAATCCAAAGCACGCTCATGCTATCAAGGAAGAGATTGATAAGCTGATGAAGAGCAGGATTCATTTACGAAATTGAGCACACGGACTGGGTATCACCCATAATCATCGTGATGAAGAAAAACAGAAAAATTAGAGTGTGCGTCAATTACAAGAAGGTGAGTGCTGCTACTAAAAGAGATAATTATCCATTGCCATACACCAAGCACATGCTTGAAAGAGTGGCGGGCAAGGAGGCCTACAATTTTTTGGATGGCTTCTCAGGATACAATCAGGTGCAAGTGCATCCTCCCGACACAGGCATAAGACTACCTTCGCCACCGAGTGGGGCATTTTTGCTTACATAGTCATGCCTTTCGGGTTGACTAATGCCCCTGCCACCTTCCAACGTCTCATGTGCACCATATTTAAAGACATGCTTTGCAAGGAGTTGGAAGTCTTTGTCGATGACCTCTGTGTTCACTCGACCTAGATGGAACACTTGAACAAACTCCAAGCAAACTTTGACTGGTGTCGCCTATATCGTCTCTCCTTGAACCCCTTGAAATGCCAGTTTTGGGTGAAGCATGGATGCATTCTAGGCCATGTGGTGTCGAAGAACAGCATTGCCACTAACTTCTCGAAAGTCAGGGTTATTATCGACCTTCCACCCCTAAAACAAGTTCCGGCATTATCTATTGGCTACACCGTTTACCTTCTTTGTGGACCATCAAGTCTTGCTATACCTAGTGAACAAACCTTGCGCTACAAGACGCATAGCTCGGTGGCTCCTTCTGCTTTTGGAGTTTGACTTCTCCGTGGTTGTACGGAAGGAAAAACAGCACTACATGGCTGATCATATGTCGTGCATCCCCACAAGAGAATCCGTTGGAGAAAGCATTACCGATGAATTTCCAAACGCCCACATCTTTAACCTCTCCACAGCGGAAGAGATTTATTCAAGGCCGATCTAACACCATATTGGGCAGATGACATAGTACAAGTGCTTGAGTACGGAATGCCTAAACAACCAATAGAGAAGGCAAGGCTGAGGCGACTTATTCTCAAAATCCAACCCTACCAGTTGATAGCAAGCCAGCTGTATCGCTTAGGGCAAGATGGATTGCTACGTAGATGCGTGTGCGAATATGAGATGCACGACATGCTCTCAGAGGCACACAGTGGGATTGCTGGTGGACACTTTAGGGTGTGCAAGGTGTTGCAGTCTCAACTATGGTGGACAACGCTGTTCCATGATGCCGCACGATTTATTAAGCATTATGATGAATGTCAATGGACGAAGGTCCCTATTCACAAGGATCAAATGGAAAAAAAAATCATTGCACGACAACCCTTCGAAAAATGGAGAATCAACTTCATAGGACCCATCAGCCCTGCTGCACAGTATTCTCAGGCCAAATACATCATTGTGGCCACAGACTATCTAATGAAGTGGGAGACGTGAGAGCAACACGAAAGAACGATGCTCAAATGACTGCCAAGTTCTTGTGGGAGCAGGTGATCTCACGATTCGGATGCCCCATCTAACTAGTCAGTGATTAGGGGACACACTTCATCAATGAAGTGATAGTTTATCTCCTATCCACCTTCCTAATTATCCATCAGAAATCCTCCCCATACTACCCTCAAGCAAACGGCCAGGAAGAATCCAAAAATAAGATTCTTGTCAATGTCCTAACCAAGTTAGTCTCGGCCTCACGTAGTGACTGGGTTAACAAGCTAATGGCAACCTTGTGGGCTTACTGCACACCTTACAAAATGGCTGGTGGACAAACCCCCTTTAGGTTGACAAACGGAACCGAAGCAATTCTCCCCGTAGAATTCTTCATGCCTAGCCTGCGAATTGCACTTCAGGAGCGATGGGAAGGAAAGGAGGCATGGACGCAATGCCTAGTAGAGCTCAAACACCTCTCGGAGACTCGCCTTCTAGCCACTCATGCACTCATATGTGAGAAGGCATGACGCAAGAGCTGGTTTGACAAGAATGTCAAACAACGCAACTTTGAACAAGGCAACTTAGTGCTCCTATACTCAGTTAAGGGGCACAAGCAAAAAATGAAGTTTCGGGATCTTGGACCTTTTAGAGTCTATGCGATTAGCCGAATGGGCAATGTCAAGCTCGAGACTCTAGCCGGTGAGGGAATAGGCTTCTTCAATGGTAGTCGTATCAAGAAATACTATCCCCCCATGCATCCTTTGCATGAGCCACCGATGTTGGAACCACATGTCAAGGTACGAGTAGCCACCATCACCGAAATCGATGACGAGGATGAGGAAACCATGGAGCCTGCATACCTGCACATCACGGTCACTGCCAAGCGAACATGCGACTTCAATGCCTTAATTGACGAGGGAGTGAACTTCAATGTCTTGAATCACAACCATTGGACCCAACTTGGCAAACCACCACTACAACCCACTAACGCCAAATAAAACCCATATGGGGGCTGCTCCTATGCACTTCTTGGCAAGTGCAGGGCCGCCATTTCTATCGAGTCTGAGACAATACCAATGATCTTCCACGTGCTGCCAGACACCAAGGACACAGGCACAGAAACGCTGCTAGGGTGAACCTTCAAGAAGAAAACTCATTGCAACGGTGATTATGAGTTGCAGCGCATTCACCTCGCCATAGGCAACATCCTCATTGATACAACTTTCAGCAAGGGCTGCACGATAGTAGCACAGTCGGCACAACCACCGGTAGAACTTTTAGCAACTAAATCTAAGAAGAAGGGTAGTGCTCGGCCCACCACCCACCACCTCTTAAGACCCGCTGCTCATGGTAGCAAAAGCTAAGGCTCAACTGCCTAGTTTTCAATGGAGGCCTAAACAACCGCAACCACCGCCTAGGAGTCATCGCACACAACCTCATAACACCCGAAGCTCTAAACCTAGGACACCAAGGAGCAGTTACAAAAATCAACACATGATCAGGCAAAGGTGGGTCCCTAAAGCCCTCATGCATATGCAAGGCTACTATGAGGGGAATGCCTAGATATGGATCCCTGAAGCTCACATGGCAAAGAACACCACTCGTATGCTACCCCCAAGCTTGATCACCCCCAGCCCCATGAAACTTCAAAACCATAAACCGCAGTGCTCCCTAGGCCCACATCCATCAAGCTCATCCATACACATGCCCAAGAGAGTCGAAAAAGCCTATCGGCCCGAACGATAGACATCACCTCATGATCCATCACCCACTATTGGCCATCCGACTACAATGATTTATCTAAAGACAGCAGTCCATCAGAAGTAGTTGCCGCTTTTCCAGCCCTAAGCCAAGAATCCCAACCGCAACCTAAGGAACACCCACAACCACAACTATTCATTGTCAAAGGCTCTAGTGCTATCAAACCCCAACCACCAGCACGTCTTAAACCCTCCTACGAGCGGAAATCATTTTTGACACTGGCCTCAGATCTAGTCGAAGATACAGGGGATGACGTGGTTGGTTGCATTAGATGGCTCGATGCCACCTTCAGAGAGCTAGCTCTGAGCTACGATTTCTTGGTCGTAGGCTTGTTGCCTGAGCCTTTTGCAACCGAAGTTCGTACGATGCCTTGTTCTTGGGAGACATTTGAACTTGCCTTCGCAAAGGCAGCAAACTCTGCTGCTGTATTACTCAACAGTGAGATCTCTAAAGAGCAAGCCCTCAAATAGCACCTCATCACGTCATACGATCAGCGAACCACTTCTTCCATCACCAACCAAGAAATTGCCGAATTATCCAAACTTGCTCAGACTGAATCCCCATTCTTACGGCACTGGTACACTCTTAGGTTGCAATGGAAAGTAGAGGGATGCCGAGTCATAACAAATGCTAAGTAGTGTCGCGCAATCAAAACAATGGAGTACAACCCCACTTATATCACGCCAAGCTTGTATAGAGTGTTAATCACTCTTTGCGACTGCCCCCTGGAAGAGCACATCAAGGGATACCCTTACCTCGATCGCCTACGACTAAGAAGGAGCTATATATTGCTAGCCGCGGTGCCTCCGGTGACTTCTTAATAGATGTTCTCACTTACATTACACACGTTGGCACTCGCCCTTTTGATCTCAACTGCGCAGCTCAGTTAGAGTACAACCCTGGTTTCTACACTTGGTTCCTACGCCAGTAACTCCTAGGCCCATTGTAGAATGTCCTCAACCTCCAAAACCTTCAATCCTAGGAAGGATTCTTCTCAAGCTGGGAGAGGAAGGGGAGTGAGGCGAATCAAGTGAGGAGAATCAATTAAAACCAATGAAAACCAAGCAAAACGCATAAGCACGTAAAAACCGAGCGAGGTAGGAAAATGTCAAGAGAACTTTGAAATAAAGGGCAAAAAGTTAAAGCCGAAAGGGAAGACTATAAGAGAGGGGGACTTAATAACGGGGAAATACTAGCTACACTGGCTGGTATATAAGGTGAGAAAGAGACAATTTTTCATTATTAGATAATTAATACAAGTCTTCTTTCTCCTTCACCTTGCTCTCCAAGCTTCCATGTCTTCTCTCTCTCTCTTCCTGTCTTTCTCTCTCCATTTCTAGTCTCTCTCTCCTTGTACCTGTCTTTCTCTCTCTTCTGCTCTTCTTCTTCTTATCTGCAGTCTTCTCTCTCTTTTTCCTCTCTCCCAGTCCCTCTCCTTGACAATTGGTATCAAAGGTTAGGTTCTTGGTCCCAGTTAGTCCTTCATTTTACCCAGTTACAACTTTCTAGTCACATGGAATTTTGAGTCACAGATACACAGGTACAGAGAGTAGTAGGGGAGTTCCCAAAGATTTTTGGACCACAAGGACTGCAGGTAGGAGCATTAATGGCAGCTTGGACCAAGTTTGGAGGAAGAAAGACCGACTTTGGCAGCTTGTTGGTCATTTTTGGCCCATTTTGAAGGTAAACTCTTAGTAACCATGGTCACAGAAGTTAGAAGAAAGTCTAGTTGGGGTTACTTTTCAAGGAGACTCTTCTCTTTTCCCCTTTCTCAAGCTTCTTGTGTAACGTGTCCACTAACATCCTCTAGGACACGTCTTAGCAGTCCATCGGAAAGGTTGTCTAGAAGACTCCACCCGGCACTCCCATGGAATGTTGCGGGTTTTGTAATCTAGGACTTTCCGCGTCTGCCCCGTAACGGAAGTGTCCTGGGCGCTTTCCACTTAGGATCGAACGAAATTGTTTGGTTGTTTGCTAACAGCGACTAGCGTCAGACTTGATCGAACTACTTTACGCAGAACGCCCGGTCTGAAGCGGATTCATGCTGCACTTGGTTCAAGGAGAATGGGAAACGAGAGGGATGCAAGGCTCGACCTCTCTGCCAAAAGGCATAGTCCCATTCCATTCCCCTAAAACAGCCTGAATCGGGTAATCGGTACTTCCAAGTCATTGTTCTCCTTGCTTGTTTTGGTGATGACGATCATCCTCTGACCATCGAAGATCTTGAGAAAAGTTCCCGGCTAACCGGGACCACCCATCCGTAGGACAGACCCATGGTCCATCCTCCGCACTTTCCTCGGTTTGTTTTAGTTATGTAATTACCTACCACATTAGTTTGACATATACAAACAGCTTCTTTGATTAACCCTGTTAAGCACTGGTTCCTTCACGTAATCTTATCACAGAACATAAGAAAACAATGTCAAACAACTCCTTTATTATCATTATATCCTTTTATCTTTGAAATACAAGGAGTTCCGCCCGTAGGCTTTTCATAATCCGCCCGAAGGCTATCCAGTAATCCTTCCTGTGATTACTATCCCAAGTTTCCGCCCGTAGACTAGTATGCGGGCCTCGAGATCCAATCCCGAGTCACGTTAGTCTCTTGTGCAGGGCCCGGAAGGCGAGGGATTTACAGCCAGAGCCCCCCCTGGCACCCAAGCGTCCTCGTGCTCCAAGCAGAACTCAACGGAGAGACCTCTCACGGCGGGTTCGGTCCACGTTCCCGGCGCGGTTCACAACCCCCTTGGTTAGGGTCAGGCAGGCAGTCGGGGGTAACTGAAGCTGCCTCTCAGGCACCAACCTGAAGCTTTAGATATATTTTCATCCTTTAGTTCATTGAGCAAACAATGCAAACAGTCCTTTCTAACTTTTACAAACACAATCAAATTCCAATGGCCGTTTGGCTGGCAAACTGTTAAGGAGTAACTCCTTTTCCTCCGAATGCAACCCGCATTCGATCCAGAATCAATTGCAACTTGGCAAGATTCCTATCATTCTTAGGGTCAGGGTCATACCCTTCCAATACATTAGGTTTGTTGTGGCAGGATCCAGCGACCATGTCGCCTTAGTTTATTGTCGGTCATTTGCTTCAAGGCAACGCCTAATCTTCCTTTCCCTTGGCAATTACTTTTCCAAGGAAAGTGAGTTAACAGGATGATTACTCATCCTCTTGTAAGTTAAATTCTTTCAATAACTTGCTGATCTCATTTCGAGAGATGACAAGACTCTTTGCGGACAAATTCCAAGACTATACAATGTTGCGGCTTGTGCGCAAGTATTGCATCTATTCTACGGAATCCTCCTACCCCTTCCTTAGTGTTCCGACTGCGGGTTTTTAACCCTATCCGAGTAACAGGATTTTTGGGGTATCCTTCAAGTCATTACAATTAGGTTTGGGTCATGATACTAGAATATGCAACTCCGTCGGAGTTCCATCATGATCCTTAGGTTCACAGTTTTTGTCCTAAGCGATATCGAGTTATCCTTGTACTAAATCCTGGTTATCTCTTAGGATTCCTATGTTATACGATTCCTTGTGATTCATATTACTTAGCCAATTCATTTATGCCTGTTTGTGACAAGGATGATCCTTCTAGGGTGATAACCAAATCTACGGAATCGGATTCGCGTAAACAAGGGATTGATTGCCGTTTCCTTGGTGAGGTAAAATTACTTGCTAATCTGTACACTAACTTCCCTAATTAATCAAGCCTATACTTTGTAGTCTATGCTCTCGAAACTTATGCATTGGCGAATCATACAATCTTTCCTTGGTGCATGCTAATTTGGTTACTAACTTTCCCTAGGGCCTACTAGGTCTTGCATCAACAATCGTACCTACTACCTTGTAGTTTATCCTTTGGCATCCCATGCATTTACACCTAGTTACGACTCTTTAATGATTGATCCTTTTCTCATGAAGACTACGCAATCTCATAACATTCTCCTAGTCACTAAGTCGTGATGATACTCAAGCGAAAACTAGTGTTGCTCTATTCCATCGTATAACTATGTTGCAAGTCATACGTTCGTTTTTAGTGCCCTATTAGTTCTTTCCGAATGAAATCTTATGGTGCTAGACTTTCCCTATGAAATCATAATGTGCATATACGCTTAATTCATCATATCTAGGATGGCAACTAATGCACATATAAACTTCGTCTTCTTGCTTAGGATTAGATTCTTACCTTTAAAAATACCATCTACATGCATCTAATTCCCTAACCGTTCAATCTTTCATAATGCTCAAAAAGATGCATTTCTTTCAATGCTTTTAATTTAAACGTAACTTGAATTTCCCTTCCTAAGCGCGCCTATTCATTTCTTATGCGGAATTTAACACGGTGTCGTGTTGCTGCGCATCTGAGCCGTGAACACCTCCATTTTTGTTGTGCATTTGTGTTAATTTCTGCGTGTGATTTATTGTTTGTGTGGTGCATTTTAATAAACTACATCCAATGTATGTATATATTCCCTTAAATGTATTGTACACACGATGCTTGTACTAGGAAGGAAAACTTGTCCTACCCTTTGTAGACCGTCCTGTTCGTGGGAGCATCCGAAACTTGGGGCAAGCTTACAATGAGTCCTTCACAGATCCAGATTGTAATCAGGACTCCAGTGATAAGGTCCCTGATTTTGTTGAGACTATGATATACTGTCCAAACGAGGCTGTTTGTATGGTTGGTCACTATGCGTCAAAAGAGGAATTCACAAATGGAAAGATAGGAAGCTAAAGATAGAGGGAAGATTTTCAAAAAGCAGGGATCAGAGGGAGAAAATGAAGGGAAAAAGGAGACTAATTGGGGGGAAAAGAATTCGAATTGATGAGGGAGAGAGTGAAAAGCGGGCTGCGCCTGGATTGGTGTGGGGGGAGACAAGATCGACGAGGAGAGGTTCAGAAGAGGGAAAATCAAAGCGCAGCAGATCTGTCACCCTTCAGGGCATGATTGACAATCGATTGCCGAAAGAAACGAAAGAGCTTATGCGCCTTGCATAATGGTCGTGAGGATAGCTGCATGAAGTGGCCAGGTCGACCAGGAGGAAGCTTCCATAGAAGCTGAGGGTGGATAGGACGGCCATTCCGAAGGACTTGCCTTAGTCTACATGTAGCTGTACATCATTAACGAAACTCATTGGAGAATCTGCAACAGCACGAATTTATGAGCTTCATGCTTTCTGTTACAAGGTGGCTAGTCCATTATGGAAAGAAGCAAGTGCAGTTTATAGCAATGCAGTTTCATATTGGGGAAAATCCAACCATCATCTTCATCATCGTCTCCTCGGAGTGCTACTACCTCTGCATCTGGATCTTTGAATAAGTGAAGTGCTCCGTCATGTCGCCTGAAATCGCAGCATCGACTCGTTCCATTAATGCAGTCGCCTTTGAAGGCCATTTCTGTAGAACCAATGCCTTTGCATACGAAAATACCTCACTTCGCGGTGCCGGTTCATCATCAACCACGTTGTATATCCTTCTGAAAGGACAGGCCAGTGAAGCATCGCATCAATCAGAATGACAGCCAGCCCCAGCTGCGAATAGGATGTCTCATACCCGCCCACTTAGTCTATAGTTTGTCCTTTCCTGTTGTTGGTTTGCGGCAGCAAAAATGTTTGAGCCCTTGGAATTCTGCACCATCGGTGGCGACTTGATGCAGAAAACAGAGCTAACTGCCTTCTTTGCCAATGTTGCGCATGAAACCACCTGTGGTTGGTCGATGGCCCAGAAAGGCCCATTTGCATGGGGCTTGTGCTAGCAAAATGAAGTGCTCATGGGGCTTGCTTTTACTGCTCGGTGCTTCCCTTCTTGTCTACACATCTCTGCCGATGGCCACTGCCTTCAATGGGGTGTGCGAGGAGGGCAAGAAGTGCGTGTCGAACAAGACATGCGCACAGGTATTCAGCCCTGAGGATTTCGATACTCTCTTCCCTCGATGTGTTTAGAGAAGCAATATCATCAAGGCAACTGCTTGGACTTTATCAAGGCATTGTTGTGGCTTATGCGTAGTGGTTTAACCACTTTCAGAGACAGATCAGTTCTCTTGTGATCTTGTAGACAGTTTTGCAGTGCAGTGGGAGATTAGCTTTTGAGCTATTGGTTTTTCAGTTCTCTAATGTATTGCTGGGATCTATTCTGCAACAAAGCATCATATCATCCATCAGATATGCGACTTTTGTATAGGAGATCACTTGATTTTACCTGTCTTTCTTTGGAGATTTCCAGGCATCTGTTCTGGTTATGTGTCTGCAGATTCTTGCAATATATCATCAGGCTTTGTCCATTCTTTGGAACATCTGTTCTGCGTTTTGATGAGTAATGCATCTGCAGATTCATGCAATGAATCTTCAGGCCTGTCATAACAGGCTCAAGGACTGCGAATAGGATGTCTCATACCCGCCCACTTAGTCTATAGTTTGTCCTTTCCTGTTGTTGGTTTGCGGCAGCAAAAATGTTTGAGCCCTTGGAATTCTGCACCACCGGTGGCGACTTGATGCAGAAAACAGAGCTAACTGCCTTCTTTGCCAATGTTGCGCATGAAACCACCTGTGGTTGGTCGATGGCCCAAAAAGGCCCATTTGCATGGGGCTTGTGCTAGCAAAATGAAGTGCTCATGGGGCTTGCTTTTACTGCTCGGTGCTTCCCTTCTTGTCTACACATCTCTGCCGATGGCCACTGCCTTCAATGGGGTGTGCGAGGAGGGCAAGAAGTGCGTGTCGAACAAGACATGCGCACAGGTATTCAGCCCTGAGGATTTCGATACTCTCTTCCCTCGATGTGTTTAGAGAAGCAATATCATCAAGGCAACTGCTTGGACTTTATCAAGGCATTGTTGTGGCTTATGCGTAGTGGTTTAACCACTTTCAGAGACAGATCAGTTCTCTTGTGATCTTGTAGACAGTTTTGTAGTGCAGTGGGAGATTAGCTTTTGAGCTATTGGTTTTTCAGTTCTCTAATGTATTGCTGGGATCTATTCTGCAACAAAGCATCATATCATCCATCAGATATGCGACTTTTGTACAGGAGATCACTTGATTTTACCTGTCTTTCTTTGGAGATTTCCAGGCATCTGTTCTGGTTATGTGTCTGCAGATTCTTGCAATATATCATCAGGCTTTGTCCATTCTTTGGAACATCTGTTCTGCGTTTTGATGAGTAATGCATCTGCAGATTCATGCAATGAATCTTCAGGCCTGTCATAACAGGCTCAAGGACTTAAATGAAGTAAGACATATCCATGGGGAAAATATCCATGTAACCCAAGATACTCCCTAAGTTGTGTAGCTACAAAGGTTGTAGTATATGCAAACTCCAGTTGGAATCTTTTCTTAACATGTCGATTGGCACGGTCAAGCAGTCAGATTCCTGAAAATTTGTTCACAGACAGTATTTCTCAGCTGAATTTATCAAGTGCCAATGGAAAAACTGAATTCAAGAATCTGTATGCAAAACTGAATGTGTTCAGAAATTTTCTGAACACGAGCTTCTTGTAACTCATTTTGACAAGCTATATATTGACCTTTGACATCAAAAATATTGATATCTTCTTGTTAGCCTCATTTCTTGCTGTATCTTGAACCCCGTGTTCTGCAGCCCTCGCACGAACTCTTTGACAACGGAAGAACCTGGACTTGTGGTGTCGGGTGATGTCCACTTGCACGTTTGGAGTCGAACCTCCCGCGGTTGCCTCCTGGGATCTTTTAGGAGCCATCGTAGTCGTAAATTCGACTTACAAGTTGCCTTTGTGTTCGTATGCGGATGGTTTCCTCTTCGGAATAGACCTTGCAACAAAGCTTCGGAATTCCCACGAGCTCGATTCGGCGCGGTATTTGGACGGCTTGCGGAACAATGTCTTTGTCCAAGTCTCGTCGAAGGCTTTTGCGAGGTCTTTGTGGCCTCACCGTCTCCTTCCTTGGAAATCCCGATCTTTAAGGGATCTTCGGGGAATATGCGGTGGGAAAGGCCTTTTGGCCAAATGGTGGGAATTTTCCCTTAAAATGGGTGTCAAAAAAAAGTGGAAAATAGGGCCGTGGGAAGGGGGTCTAGGGAGGCCCCCTATGGAAGCTTCTATAGAAGCTTCCAAAAGAAGCTTCTGGCACGTGGGGCAGGCCGTGGAGGCGTGTCGATGGCTGGCGGCCTGGCGAGGTGGTCAGCGCGGCGGACGGGGTGCGGAGCTGCGGAGTCCGGCGGCCAGGCGACGGCAGAATGGCTACGGGCGGGGCTGGGCAGCAGCACGGCGGCGGTTTCCAGTGGCAGTTGGCGGCTCACGGACGACCTCCTCCTCTCTCTTCCAAGCACACAGACCCCCTCCTCTCTCCTCGTGTGTGTCCCACACACGACTTCCTCTCTCTCTCTGTCCGCGGGCAGAATCCTCCTCCTCTCTCCTTAAGCACACCCCCCATCAAGGGGGTGTTTATATAGGCCGTGGGGGTGGGGAAGGGGTCTCCACCCACGTGGGGAACTTCCCATGCAAACCCCCACTTTGCCATCCCCCCCCACACACTCCCTTTCCTCCAGCCATGCATCGGCTGGGGGAAGGGATAAACATAAAAAAATTTGCATTTAATTAGTTAAATTGCCCCTCCCAAGAGGGTGTTTCCGTGCGGCTTGCGGTTTTTTAACACCTGGTTCAATTTACCATTCGCAGAGGACCCCATTTCACGCGCGCGGGTCACACATTACGCCGTCAACAATTTCAATGCAAGAGATACCCTTTACACAGGGTTTACACGGTATACGAAAAGTTAATATTTACGGTACGGTACGCGGAAATATTACATCTTGCTAGCTCCCATGGAGATAATCAGCCCCAAAACTCTGCTCTTCCTCTTCCATGGAGTTTGCCTTCCTTCCTAGGGGCTCCTTAAGCCTTTGAGCTACAAGATAAGTGGTGGAAGCATTGTATGAGACCTCCTCTCCCCTCCAGGCAGCCCCCCGCATTTCACGGCGCAAAATGCGGGCTGATTCCAGGCCAGAATGACAGCACCATAAGCCTCCTCTCCTTCTTGGCTCTCATCCCTAGCTTCTTGCAGGTCATTTGGGCAAGATTGGAGCCTTCTTTCTCACCTTCTTGGACTTCCCTTCCATCTTAGAAACCCTAATCATATGCAGTCCATGGAAGCCATGAAAGCTTGGCATCAAGCTCAAGAATCTTGAAGATTTTGGTCTCTTCTTGGTCTCGAGGGTTCACTCTTCAAGCCTAGCTCAAGATTTGGCCATCAAGAAGTATGGGAAGAATATTAGAAGCAAGATTTGAAGGCATGCATTTGTGGGCAGCCATGGCTATGGAAGTAGAGCTTCAATTTTAGCAAGAGCTCTTCATGAGAAGGTCCTGAGCCATCCTATCTCCAAGCTACAGCCACATTGGAGCTCATTCTCAAGATTTGAAGGCTTCTTGGAAGCAAGAAGGCATTATGGAGTGCTCATTTGGAAGGAATCATTCTCTTGATCAGTCTATGCAAGCAATGCCCTTCCCCCATTGAAGAATCTTTCTTCCCCAAGCTTGAATTCATCTCTTCTTGATGGAGCACAACCATTTTGGAGCTATGGAGCATGCGGGATCAAATTGGAGCTCTCATGAAGGACTGAAGTGGCATTAGTGGCTGCAATCTTCATCAAACAACACAAGGTAACCGATTCTTGGCTCTCATTCTCTCCCATTAAGCCTCTTGTTGAATCCTATCCACTTGTTCGAGAGGATGCATGAGTCCAAGTAGGTAATAGGAGTCCCAAACATTGTATGCATGCTGAATATTAATCTCAGTCATTCTCATTTGATCCTATGGCATTGGAATGGATTTTATTCATACTGAAGCTTCATTGAGATTATACTTTTGCTTACCCATAACCCGTTTGGCTTCTTGTGAATTGGCTGAGCCAAGAATTGATTAATAAATCCATTGTATAAGGGTGAGTTGGTAGTGAGTCATTGCCGATAGGCTCTCTATCCCTATTCCCAATTCCAATTCCATGCACTTCTTGAAAAGCCAAAATTTCCATTCCTAAAATGCATCTCATGCTGGGTGTTTAATTAATAAATGTCTGACATGTATATTCCAGGTGAGGATATGTATCATGGGATACACCTATGCAGTCATATATGCAGTAAGGACAGTGGTTATGCATGTATGAGAGCCTATCTTGTTGGATATGGTCATGGGAATGCTTACTCTTATGCTCAGTAATGCTAAAGTGATGCCAAACATGCTAAGGGATGATAAAGTGATGTATGATGCCAAGCAAAGAGTGAATCCCACAGTGCAGTAGAAGAGGAATCCAATTTCAACCCTCTTGTGACTGTTTCAGGGTGCTATAGAGAAATTGCTTGCATTTGCAGAGGTGTTGCCACTCCCAAGAATTGAGGTGCTGACCTTGGAGAGTACCCTCAGGCCTTGCCAAGAACCCCGCTCAGTTTTGGATACCCACTTGGAGCATACCAACTACCTATAGCCCAAAATAGGCCTTTCCTAGGTGTAGATAGGGTGCTTGACTGCACAAAACAGTCTTACATTTCTGATTACAAAATTTTTTGTATAAAACCTGGGAATGCGTGCCTATGCTCATCTCGAAGAGGGCATTGATGCCTCTGTTTTGAACTAAAAACTAGGTCAATTGGAGCTGTCTAGCTCTAGTTATAGCCAAAACAGTTGACAGGTGGTCTCATGGGACTGCACTTAGACATGGCACGGGTAACATGGAAAAAAACAAAGCAAATGAAGATGTTCAGCAACACATAAGGGATGCGCGCACCCCGAGGGATGACACCAACTTTGAGGTTGAAGAGGAAGACCTCTGTGTTGAGATGACAAGCTCAACACATGCGGACATTAATGATGGACCGTCTGGTTAGATGGGTCCACACGTCTACACTTAGCACGTCAGTGGTCATTATGACTCTCACATGGCCACTGACTCATTACTTATTATATTCAAGTTGTTACATCTATTTACAACTGGCATAGTTATAGTGCCAGTCAACTAGTGTAGTCGGTTATGCATTGTTTGACTTAGTAGGCCACTTTCCTTTATGTTGTATCTTATCTATACTTTGTGTACATTGTAAAGTGTGTGGAAGAAGAAGAAGAAACCAGCAAGAAAACGTTTTGGCCTCCATCTCTCTTCTTGTCTCTTGAGTGAGCTTCTCCTGATGCATTCTGTGTGTGTTCGGTGCAGCATCTTGAGCAAGTCTCCCACCACGCGATTCTTGACATGGTATCAGAGCCATGCTACTGAGAGAGGCTGATTTCAAAGGCTGAATTGAAGGAGAAGAAGCAAGGTTCGAGCAAGCAAGCAACGGGTAAGAAGCTCTCCCATCCTTCCACTCTCTCTCTTGAATAGTGCCTGTGGAGACACCGGAAGCAGGGTCGAGCAAAAAATCTCAGATTGCTATGAGATTTGGTGTGTAAGCAGAGCACTGTATATTCTGCAGATAAGCCCTTTTAGGCTTGCTCGCAGTTATTTTGGGCATCTAAGGCCGTTTTATGCCCCGTTTAGAGCCGCAAGGTTGCAGACAGCAGTTTCAAGGTATATTGTGATTTCGGCTGTATTGATCGAAAGTGGGTGCACAGGTTACAAATTGCGAATCTGTAATTTTTGAGATGTTTGCAGGAAGAAAACATAAGATTTATCTGTAAACAAGTTGCAGATTACATGTACTATTGAGCAATCAGTGAAAAAGGTTGCTTGGTGTATTACTATGCACGTATTGTGGAAGATTGCAGAAGACTAGCTTGCTGTGCTATATCCTTGTTTGTGATAATGGCAGAGAACAGTGAAAATCCCATTATTGAGAAGCTCGAAACAACTACCCTTCATGGAAGTTCCGTGTGATGAACTTCCTCATTGGAAAGGGCTTTATGAGTTTGTCTCAGGTGAAGAAAAGGAGCCAGAGCTCGGTATCCCTCCGACTGCAGATGAGTTAAAAGCATGAAAAGAGTGGAATGCGAAAGACAAAAAGGTGATGTACTGCTATCTGTAGTCATTGATAATACTATGCTGGGACATATCAGGAATGCAAAAACTTCACATGTAGCTTGGACGATTTTTGAGAGTATGTTTTCAGTAAACACAAAGGCAAGAAAGATTCAACTCAAGCAAGAGTTGAATGCCTTGAAGAAAGGGAAAATGTATGTCAATGAGTATGTGTTGAAGGTGAGGAGCATTGCAGATCCTTTAGCAGCGATTGATGCAATGCCGGATGATGATGATTTGGTTTCATCCACTTTGAGTGCCCTTAACAATGAGAAAGCATGGAAATCATTTGTTACTTCAGTATATGTATGGAAGCCATTTCTAGATTTTGATGAGCTGATCTCTCTCATGATTACTGAAGAGATCAACATGTAGGGTGATTCGTCTGAAAGAAATGGTGAACAGGTCTAAGCATTTTACTCGAGTTCAAGAAGGGGACATGGTAGATCCTCTTCAAGAGGCCGTGGTACAGGACATGGTAGTGACAACCAGCAAAACAGATTGAATCAGCAATTTGGCGATATGCAGGTTTCAGGAGGTTGTGGTAACTTTAGAGGCAGGGGAGCTTTAGAGGAAGAGGTGGATGGCAGAACAGAGGTTCTAACAACTCTGGTATTGTGTGTCACTACTGTGGCAAAACAGGCGATATTGCAGCCCAATGTTATGCTAAGAAAGATGATATTCACAGTGGTAAATTGCAACAAGGAAACTATGCATCGTCTTCACGACAGATGAAGATAAAAATGAACGTATGTTTGTTATGCAGCATATGCTGAATGCTGTTACTACAGGAAAGGGAACAAATGATGATGTTTGGTATGTTGATTCAAGTTCATCCAATCATATGACCAGCCATGCAGAATGGTTTGGAGAGATGCAGGATTTGCAAAATACAGGTTATGTGCAAACGAGTGATGATTCATACCACCCAATCTCACACATTGGAAAAGTTCCCTTGTCCTTGCATGATGGTAAGACAAAGAGTCTTTCAAATGTATTACATGTGTCATCTATTACAAAGAACTTGGTGTCAGTCGGTCAAATGATAGAGCAAGGACTACAAGTCATATTTAATGCAAAGGGCTGCTTTGTAGAAGACTTCAATGACAAGTGCAGGTTGGTTGCAAAGGGAAGTAGAGTTGGACGTATGTTTACTCTGGATGCTGGAATTCCTACTATGAATGCTGCTATGTATGCTAAAGGAAAAGGTGTTGCAGATATTGAAATTTGGCACAAACGCATTGGACATGCAAATGTACAAAGGCTGAAATTAATGCAGTCCAAAGGGTTGGTTACAGGTTTGCCTACATTTAGAATTGCAGAATTTCATAAGGTATGCAAAGCATGTCAGTTTGGTAAGTAGGCAAGACAACCTTTTTCATATGACAGAGATGTAGGCAGAAATATCCTTGATGTTGTGCATACAGATATTTGGGGGCCTACACAAAATATATCTCTTGGAGGCAGTTCATACTTTGTCACATTCATTGATGATTGTTCTAGGAAGCTGTGGGTATATTTTATGAAGGAAAAGAGTGAAGCATTTGAGCACTTTAGAACTTTCAAGGCTGCAGTTGAAAGAGAAACAGGCTTGAAAGTAAAGTGCTTGAGGTCAAATGGAGGGGGAGAGTATCTCTCAAATGAGTTCAGTGATTTTCTGAGGTCTCATGGGATAAAGAGACAGTTCACATGCAGGTATACCCCACAGCAAAATGGGGTTGCAGAAAGGAAAAACAGGTATATTGCAGAAGTTGCACGCGCCTTGATGGCTGAAAAGAATATGCCTAAGCATTTTTGGTCTAAGGCTGTTCATATTGTTGTTTATATTATGAACAGAACTCCCACAGCTGCAATTCATGGTATGACTCCTGAAGAATGCTTTACTGGCAAGAAGCCTGATGTATCGCACTTGAAGGTATTTGGCTGTGTTGCATACGTTCATGTGCCAGATGAGCTACAGAAGAAGCTTGATCCAAAGGTAGAAAAATGTGTTTTTATTGGATACTCTTTAGAGCAAAAAGAGTATCGTTGTTATAACCTTGTCACATGTAAGTTCAGAGTGAGCACGGATGCCATCTTTGATGAAATGAGTAGTTGGTATGCATCTAGTGGTGATGCATTGGATGATCATGATGATCATAATACTCATGTGCAGTCTGAAATGCAAGAATCACAGACTCTTAGTGGACCAAAGACATCATCTGGTAATCCTTGGTCTGGGAGACTAAGGAGTAGCTCTACATCTTCAGGTGCATCTAGTAGCACTACAGGTAAAGACAAAGGAAATAATAAAGTGTCACATGGCATTGATGCAGTTCTTGATGGAGACTCCAGTGGCTCAGAGAGCTTGGATGATGAGCTTGGCATTCCTTCAGTGAGGACTCCAGGTGTGCAGAGAGGACGCATCAATGCAAAGACTCCATTGAGTGATCCAGCGGTACGCAAGTCTAGTAGGGTGAGATAGACTATTAAAAAATTTGGTTTTGAAGGTTATGCAGCTTACCATTATGCTTATATGGTGAAAGTGATTGAGGATATTGAGCCCACATGTTTTGAGGAGGTTGTTGGTCATGCTCATTGGGATGTAGCAATGGATGAGGAGATGGCTGCATTAGAGGCCAATAAGACTTGGGATCTAGTATCATTGCCAAAGGGTAAGAAAGCTATTGGATGTAAGTGGGTTTATAAGATTAAGCACAATGCAGATGGTTCTATTAATAGGTACAAAGCTAGGCTGGTTGCAAAAGGCTATGCCCAGACATATGGCGTAGATTATGAAGAAACCTTCAATCCAGTTGCTAGGATGGCAACTGTCAGATGTGTGATTGCTTTGGCAACAGCCAAAGGTTGGAGGTTGCAGCAAATGGATGTGAAGAATGCCTTCTTGCATGGTGATTTGCAGGAAGAAGTGTATATGGATTAGCCAGCAGATTATGAAGATTTAGAGCATCCCATGTATGTGTGTAGGTTGAAGAAGGCGCTCTATGGGCTCAAGCAAGTGCCTAGAGCATGGTCTGACAAGATCAGAGAGTATCTTATCAATATTGGCTTTTATGTTTCTGATGCTGATCACTCACTTTATGTGAGAAAGGGAGATGCAGGTTTGGTCATCATAGTCATCTATGTGGATGACTTGATTATTACATGTGATAGTGATAGTGGGATTACTGAAGTCAAGGACTTTTTGAAGAAGAAGTTTGAGATGAAGGATTTAGGTGAGCTAAGCTACTTCCTTGGCATTGAGGTGATCAGATGTGATGATGGTATATGGTTGTCCCAAAGAAAGTATGGCTTGGATATGTTGTCCAAGTATGGTATGACAGCATGCAAACCACTTTCAGTCCTATTGGAGCAGAATGTAAAGTTGAGTGCTGATGTTGGGGATGAGATAGAAGACCCTACTATGTTTAGGAGGATAGTGGGGATTTTGATCTACATGGCCATTACAAGGCCAGACTTGAGCTACGCTGTTGGTCTTGTGAGTCAGTTTATGCAAGTACCTAAAAAGCCACATTTGGATGCAGTC
Organism: Lygodium microphyllum; assembly: GCF_053477565.2. Taxonomy (NCBI): domain Eukaryota; kingdom Viridiplantae; phylum Streptophyta; class Polypodiopsida; order Schizaeales; family Lygodiaceae; genus Lygodium; species Lygodium microphyllum. The sequence goes on along the minus strand of NC_141161.1, from coordinate 35,116 downwards.
AGACGCATATTGAGATATATGAAGTCCACATTACATTATGGACTTTTCTATGAGACAGGTACAGATGTACATGTGTTTGGATACACAGATGCAGATTGGGCTGGTAGTATGTCTGATAGAAGACGATGAAAGCAACGTGGTCACCTGGTTGCAGTTTTTGGTGGAAAGGGAGCTAGCAAGGGAAGCGGTCGGGGCCACCCCAGCTTCAGGTGCCAAAAGGGCAGCAACGGCCGAACTAGAGCCAGGGCCAGAAGTGAAAAGACAAAAATTGGAAGAGATTGCCACCACTACAACCATGTCCCACCCCCTACCTCCAGCAGGCCACTACGATGACTACGTGAAGGAGCTGCTCGCACAATTGCAAACGGCCAGGCAAGAAAGGAGAATAGCTGTGGAGGAGCTGGCAGCGGAACGCGAATCACAAGCCGCCCTCCAGCTGGATAGAGTGAAGCAGATAACAGAATATCAAAAGGAAATCGATGTGCTTAGGGAGGAGGCCAGCACTAAAGAGGCAGAAGAACTAAGAGCCCTGAAGGAGCACGACGCTACCTGGGAGAGAAGAAGGAAAATCCTAATGGAGCGTCTCAACAGGGAGAGGGAAACAACTGCCCACTTGCAGTGCAAGAATGACCAGTTATCTGCAGCCAACCTGGAAGAACAAAGTCAGCTCGAGAAAATTAGACAAGAGGCTGCAGAGCTAGATCAGTTACGGGCAGAACACGTGCGCAGGATGCAGGTAAAGCTGGACCAGCTCAATGCGCAGATCGTAGAGGAACACCAAGAGCAATCCCGCCTGCACCATGAGCTCGAAGCCCGGCAACAACAACTCATGGCAATGACCCTCCATCAGGGGGAAAGCCTGTAAGATATGGAGACAAGGGAAAAAGAATGGTTCAATCATAACGAGCAGAGAGTACGGGACTTGGCACGCCGGCTAGCCAAGGCCGAGGGAGACAGGGTGCTAGCTGAGAATCAAGCAGAAGCAGCCCAGCTCTCCATGATAGCTTAGCAGCGCACTTTTCTCAACACGCTGCTCCACGCCACCCAACCAGAAGGAGATGAAGCCAATGATCAACTGCAGAGGAAGCTAACCATTGCACGCAGAGCTCTCACAGCGGGCCTGCATGTACCGCTGCAGTTAGGAGGCCCACCGCAGAGCCTAGAAGAACAGAGAAAATATCTGGCACAAGTAGGCCTGACGGCACAGGAGATGGACAACCTTGGTTTCACAGAGGAGAAAACACAAGAAGACGAGCAACCAAAAGGGAGTGAACTGGAGCTCGACCTGGGGCCTCAAGAAGAGGAATATGTCCCACCACCCCCTCAACCACAACAAGCCGAAGTGCAACCCCCTGACACATCTGTCGAGCGAAGAGCGGCCCAAACCAACCGTAGAAAGGAGATGGTGGAGAAGGCAAGAAGAAAGCTGAAGGTCAGACCTGTCCAGAAACAGCATGCCCCTCTTCCACTGCACACCCAAGACTCCCCTGCTGAATACCGCGCAGAAATGATTATCTGGGAACAACAGGAGTATAACCATGACCCCTTCGACCTGCGCTTCGAGTTCCCCACTGCCTTGAATAGGGTGCTGCCCATTCAGTTGGTGGAGGATGTCATTGCCATGGGGGCCAGGCTCAAGGCCAAATGGTTAGCAGAGCGTGAGGCCCACCCAACTGCTTGGGGAGCCGAGGACCGCGAGTTTTGGCAAGACAAAGTCCCCCAGGTACCTCGAACACTGGAAGGCTATAATTGCCAACCCACCTGGAGGAGGTGCATTTTTTACGTCAACCTGGAAGCGTGGATGGCGTTTTGCAACACCCTTCCTTCAGAGAGGAACGACCCCACCTTTATGCCGTATCCTCGAAGGGTAGGAGTGGACTTCAACCCGTCCATCCATGGCAGGTTCGACTTCCCCATCATTTATAATGCCAATACCACCTCCCATAGGAATGCTCTCCTCTTCACCCTTCCCGACTTGTACAGCTCCATAGATAAATTCCTTAACGAATTCACCTCTTGCCCTGACCCCGCATTCATCACCACCTATAATTATCTTAGGTTAATTAGGATCCTAGTACACCAGGAACCCGCACCCCAAGAATGCCACCTTCCACCCCTCTATTTCGACCCCAACGCCATAGACAGCAACACCATGACTCGCCTCATGATGCGTGCTGCTCTTTTGCCATCCTTCTGTGGTGCACTGCTGGAAGACATGAACGACAGCAAATTCACCCAGTGCAACCACCCCTTTCTCTCTACCACCACCCTCAAAACCCGCCTCCACATCAAGGGCTACTTGTTAAGTCGAAAATTCCTTAACAAGGCCCCCCGCCCCCCACCCACCCTTACCCACTATTCGGATGACGAGTAAAACTCTTGTTATGCCTGGTACCGCTGCCTCCATGCATATGCCTCATCATGGCAAAAAAAAAAAAAAAGCTTCGACGACAATGGAAAACCCTTAACGACGTCTCCAGCAATCTTCAAAAGTGTACTCCATCTCCTCATTAACACATTTTTTCACCAACATAGCTCCTTGCTCTACATGGCACCACGCCGACCAATCATCTAACTAAGTAATATCTAAGTATGCACAAGCACCGCACTTACATAATGCCTACACTGAACTATATTCACAGTTTGGGTCCTCAAGTGCAGGACAATACTCTCAGCTTGCTTAGAGTTCACCTGTCTTCCAAACTAATAAAATATGTCTTGTGCACAATACAGAAGACTAGCACTACCCTTAGGGAGAGACCACCTGAGAGGTTTTCAATTACAGGTGTTGACGACCACAACGAAAGTGTCATTCGTTCTTCATCAACGCCCAACGCTAATTGCCCCTCAACATCCGACAAGCTCGAAAAGAATCGTCCTAGGCAGCATCCCCAACAAACCCCCACGTGTGCCGGTCACCAGTGCACACCCCAGGCGTCCTTGTCCCCCAAGTCTTCGGTGCATGCTACCACCTGCTACCTACGACAATGAGTGCCATGGGACTGGCACTCGTCTAGGAGGGGGGTAATGTTAACCCCAACACGAAGAAAGCAAAAGAAAGTGGAAAAGACGTAGGGAAAAGGCGGAAAAAAGATAGCCCGACTGAAGAAAGAAAAGGAGAAAAGGGCCAAAAGCGCAAGGACAACCTTAAAAGTCCAAGGCAAACACAAAAAGGAAAAGGCGCATTTTTGAATAAAGAGGCGCACCCTAAAATCTTGTAAAAGAGCGTCGGGCTCCCACCCGTGCAATTTGTAAATGTAGAAGGGCGGTGAAAAGGAAGCTAGGAAGATAAAAGGACAATGGAAAATAGGGCCTAGGCTATGACCGGCCATGTAAAAAAGGGAAAAGGGGATAACCACCCAAAAGGGAAGTAGGGTTTTGTATATAAAGTTGAAAAGTGAATAAGGAGCTCATTCTTTTGGTGTGTGGCAAAACTAGTCTTCTTCTTCCTCTCTTCTTCTCCCCTTCTTGCTTGTGTGTGCTCTTGAGAGAGGGAGTGTGAGAGTGAGGGATCAAGAGGGTGAAGCTCTTCACCATCTCCTCTTCTCTACTTCTCTTCTCTTCCCTTCTCTTCTCTTGCGCGTGCGGCTATGGAGGAGGAGCTTGGAGATGGAGGAGGCTTGAGGATGCTTGAGCTAGCATCTAGAATCGTGGAGCTACCGGAGTGCAAGAGAGAGGAGGGTACTCGATCGAGCATCAAGGTAAGTTCACTGCATTTGTAGGATCGATGGCGCGTCGGCTAGGTGAGAGATAGCCATAAGAGCTCACTTGAAATGCTTGAAACAATAAGCGGTCCGTGGGTCTTGGCGGTTGAGCGAAAGCTCCCACATTTTGGTCCCGTTGCCTATGGATGTAGAGCATGGGTGGCGTATGAGAGCCGCCAACAACACTGCAGGTGATTTGTATGCTGCATGTCCCAGTGTCAGGGTTTCTATTGGAGATGTAGAGGAGGATTTCCATTTCTTTGTGCAAGATTCATGCTCTTATCCCATAATTCTTGGACAGCCATTCATCACAAAGATGCGCATGGAAACAAAGGTAATGGATGATGGATCTGCTTATGCACAGATTCGCAGTAAAGATGGCATGAGAGCAGTATAGTTTATGACTGTGTGTGTGAACCATGTTAGAAACAAGGATACTCTTAGAGATGCACATTTTCCCACTGTGAGGGATTCGGGTTTTCATTAGGTACCGCCGTTTCGCGAGACGATGGTGGTACAGAGCAGAGGAGATTGGAGTTCTCGCCTCCTGGCAGCAATGTTTTCTCCTCTGGTTTTGTTGGGATTTTAGCAAACAGTTCGATGAGCTATCAGAAGACTTCTAAGTTGCCTAGAGCTGCCAGACAGTACATATGCAAGAAGGAGAAAAATTTGAAAAATGCAGGAATTTTAGAGGATGATGAGCATATAGATGGGATGTACGATAGCATGATTTGTGCAGATACGATGATAAAGATGGAGAATATGTTGAAAACTGATATGCAGAGTTGTCACAGTAATGTATTAGTGCAATCCCTGGACATGTTTCATGAAATTGCAGATTTTGTGTCACAGATAGAGTCAGAGGCTGAGGTGACTCAGCAAAAAGTGTTGAGTGCTGAAGAAATTCAGCAAATAGAGTTTCCGGCTGAATATGATCAGTTTACAGAGACACAGAGGGCTGAAAACTTTCAGCCAACAGAGTTTACTGCTGAAATATTTCAGCATCCAGAGTCTAGGGCTGTTCCTATGCAGTCCATAGAGAAGAGGGCTGAGGATATTCAGCCATTGGAGTGCAGAATTGCTGATTTACAGCAAGATTTGAGTAATGCAGAGGATCATAATGAACCCAGGGTTGACACGAAATACAAGACTGTGGATAAGAAGGTGAAGCCGGTAGCTGTACCGCTTCCACCTAACAGTGATCAGCAAATAGAGAGGGCTGCTAAACAGCCAATTTTGAGAAATCCGGAGCATATAGGCCATAAATTTTCAGCAGAGACTCTTGCTGAATTGAAAATTGGAAATGGTGATTTCTTGCTATCCACAGAGAAGCAATGCTTTCAGGAGATGCTTGAGCGACATGGAAGGGGGTTTACTTTTTTTCCGCATGAGATTGGATGTGTGAATCCGAATATTGTTGCTCCTATGGTGATCTTTACTATTCCTCATATTCCATGGAACCTCCGACCTATTCTAGTGCATAAGGCACACCTGCCAAAGCTGATTGACTTGTTGAATGAGAAAATCAGGATGGGAATCCTAGAGCCTTCATCTGCACCATACTCAAATAGGTGGTTTACGGTTCCAAAGAAGAATGGTACTCTCCGATTTATACAGGAGTTGCAACCAGTAAACAGAGTTACTATCAGGAATGTTGGTATAGGTCCAGTTGTGGATGAGTTTGCAGAAGCATTTGTTGGACATGCCATCTATTCTTTAGGTGATTTGTATTTGGGATATGATCAGTTTCAGTTGGCTTTGGAAAGCAGGGACATAACCACTATGAGAACTCCTATTGGGCTTGTCAGGATGTGTACCTTGCCTCAAGGTGCCACAAATTCAATTGCGCATATGATGAATGCCATGCATAAGGTCCTTCGTGATTACATACCTCAGCTTACCATGCCTTTCTTGGATGATGTGCCCATTAAGGGGTATGTAGAAGAAGAGAAGAATGAGAGTCTAAATGAGCAGGGATGCAGATACTTTGTGGCTGATCATATTTCAACTTGTGAGAAGATTTTGGCCAGGTTAAAAGAAGTGAACTTGACACTATCAGGGCAAAAATCTGTTTTTGGAGTAAATGAGGTTGTCATTGTTGGACATATGTGTGGGTATTATGGCAGGAAACCCTCAGCTGATAAGGTGGATGCTATAGGCAAGATTACGGAGCATTGTTCTACCACTTCAGAGGTACGGAGATTCATTGGAGCTTGTGTGTTTTATATGATTTGGATACCTCATTTTGCACACATAGAAGATTGTTTATATCAGTTGCTTAGAAAGGGGCAAAAATTTTATTGGGATGAGAGCCACACTAGAGCCATGCGGAAATTGAAGAAGTTATTGCAGATTGCTCCTACTCTCAGGAAAGAGGATTATAATTGTGGAAGGCCTATTGTATTGACAGTTGACACTAGTCCAATTGGCATAGGTTGGGCTGTGGGTCAAAATGATGCAGATGGAAACAGGTATGCTATTCGGTTTGGGGCGAAAGTCCTAAACGAGAGACAGAGGAGATATCCGAAAATCAAGAGAGAGTTACTGGGGATTGTTACGGCTCTCAAATGTGATAATGAGTACTTTATTGGAGCTTCAGTTGTGGTAGAGACAGATTGCTTGCCATTGATAGGTATGATTACGAGTTGCTCTACTCCAGATATAGCTATGTTGAGATGGATTGCATACATCAAGTCATTAAATCCGAAATTTAAACACATAGCTGGGAAGGATAATCCAGTGGCAGATATGTTGTCTAGAGCCAGATATGATGATAAGGAGACACTACTTGCAGAAGAGGATGATGCAAAAATTTCAGCCGCTATGGTTGATCATGTTTGCCATGTCTATGATATTGTGGCTTTCATAGAAGAACTCTATGTTGGAGATTGGTTGCAGATTGGCAAGTACCTTAGTACACTAAACAAAAGAGATGAATGGACAGATGAAGAGTTCAAGAAGATCAGAAGAAAAGCCTATGGTTATTTTCTCAAGGACAGATTTCTTTGGAAGCATCTGAAGAAAAGAGGCGGATTACCTTTGCGGGTTGTCTGCGATAGAGAGACACAGTTACAGGTGATGAGGGAGTTTCATGAGAGTCCTTGGGCTGGTCATAGAGGAGTGTGGGCTACTTATGAGAAAATCAAGGAGAAATATTGGTGGAAAGGCATGTATAGAGATGTTTCTCACTTTGTAGAGACTTGCAAAGACTACCAGATGTATTCGGTAGTGCGTCATCGAGATGAGCTTCATCCGACCTATCCGCTATGCATTCATTATAAGTGGGTAGTTGACTTGGTTACTATGCCTATGGGTCTATGGCAGATGAGATATATTGTTTTGGCTAGAGAGGATCTTACCAATCATGTTGAGGGAAGATCTTTGAGAACGAAGACCACTAGTGCAGTGTGTAAGTTCTTATTAGAAGAAATTTTCTGCAGGTATGGCTGTGTGGATAAGATCACTGCAGATCGCGGTGAATTGGATGCAGATGAAGCTAGGGAGTTTTTCTCTCAACTAGGAATCAAGTTGGCTCTAACTACAGCATTCAATCCAGAAGGAAATGGGAAGAGTGAAAGAGGGCATCCGCCGATAGTGAAAGCATTAGCCAAAGCATGTAGAGGACGGATTGGAGAATGGCCGAGACTTCTACCATTTGCTTTGTGGGCTGATCGTACGACTCAGTGTTACCACAGGATATATGCCCGCAGAGTTGATGTATGGTCAGAAATTGGTTATGCCGACTGAGACTTGTGCTTTGACTTGGTCAGTTTTACCTTGGCAGGAGGATTTGACGAGAGAGGAGCTCTTAGCTCTTCGGATTCGACAGTTGGAGAGAAGACCAGAGGATATTCAACTAGCTATTGATAGGTTGAAGGTTGCTAGACTAAGAAATAAGGGCAGGTTTGACAACAGGCATCGCTTAGTGCCTAGACCAATAGAAGATGGAGACTGGGTATTAGTCTTTGATAGCAGCCTTGAAAATCAGCATACTGCACTTCGGAAGATGGTGAAAAGATGGTTTGGGCCATACATAGTCAGAATGTCTTTGACAATGCAACATATGAGCTAACGGAATTGGATGGGACAGTGCTTAGAGTGCCTATTGCAGGAAAAAGAATCAATATTTTCAAGAAAAGAGATGATGAGGATTATGCATTGGAAGAATTTGTAAGAGAAGAGCAACGAGAAGAAACTCCAATAGAAGAGACAGATGATATGATAGATAATATTGTTGATATATCGGAAATGCACAATGAAGAGATTGATCTGTTTGTGGATCTTGATGATAATGATCATGGGTAATTGGCCCATCCAGAGGATGCGCAGGATTAGAGGGGGTGGATGTCGTATTGCTGCGTATCCGAGGTGTGAAATCCACCCAAAAGTTGTGTGTTTTGTTACTTTGTACATACTTAGTCGTGTTTACATTTATTTTCTACATGCGAGTATAGTGGAGAGAAGTTTGAAAGCATAGTAATGGAGATGTTTGGGAAGTTTGGATCAGTTTCAGAAGCACTAGAAGATCAAATACCATCTACCTTGGATTTTGCAATAGAGGTTTCTGCAGTTAAAAAGTTAAGGGTCTGGCAAGTAGTGCGGGTTTTAGGACTCCTATTTTAAGAGACATATGGACTTGGTTGAGACTAGTGTCTGCTTCATGAAAGGTTCTTTGCGATTTATTAAAAGATGGTTGTAGCTGTGTTCTGATTCCTGGAGGTGTTAGAGAGATGCTCTTTATGAAACATGATCGTGAGGTAGCTTATCTGAAGCAGAGTATTGGTGCAATTGAGACAGGAGCTTCTTTAGTGCCTTGTTTTATATTTGGACAGACCCATGTTTACAAGTGGTGGAAACCTAAGGGCAGGGTATACAATCAGATTTGTTGACTGCTTTGCTTTGTGTCATTTATGTTTTGGGGAAGGAAAAGTGAGGGATCCTATTTTGAAAGGGTGTCCTATTTTTGAAAGAAGGTTTTTTTTGGGAGGAAGAGGCGACAGAACAGGAACACGAGAAGAGGAGTGAGAACACAAACATTGCTGTGATGCAAAGAGACTGGAAGGCTGCAATGAAGATGAAGATGAAGATGAAGTGGAATAGAATTCGATGACAAAGCAGACAAATTTGTCGTGATAACAGGATCAAGACAAAGAAGCAACAGCCGAACTGTCTTTGAACTCTGAAAATCGGGGCAGAATGCCTTCTGTATGGATGTCTTTCTGGGAACCGTCCAGGAGAGTTCCCTGCATCTCCCACAACTCTTTCTTTCACTCTTTGAGCTTCTTCCCAAATTGGAGTCTATCCGATGCATTATGACAGCAAAAAGCTGAAAAAGCAATTGTCAAGTGATCGAGATTGCTGGCAAGTGGACTCTTCAGTTGGAGGAAAAAGAGGACAAAGCTCTGCAACTTTGAAGGAGGTAAAAAAGGACAGACATGATGGACCTAAAAGGTTGGAAGAGACACCTCAGAATGCTGATGCAGAACTACTAGAGCTATACTCTGTTCATCGCTAAAGTCCAATCTGTGCGGCCATTTGGCATCTTTGTCCATTTGGATGGCTTCTTAAAACAGGGTCTTGTCCACTTGTCATAGCTCAGTGATCGTGAGGTAATAAACAAGGATGATTCTGATGAGGTGAAGCAGTGGGCTATTGCAGCAGTTGCAGAAGAAGGTGATATAGACATTTGCCTTAGTTGGTCTGGACCATCGTGCGCTCTCTCTCTGTGTCAATGTCTGTGTAGCGAACATGGCATTTGGTGATTGCCAAAAGACTCAGGAAAAAGAGAACCCAAAAGGAAATTATACCTCCAGGCTTTTAGTGTGGACGACTTGATGCAACTCCCTCAAGCTTTACAGCTCACATGGACAAGATCAGCACTTGCTGTAGTCTCCACTCCATGCAATTCTTCTACCACCATCTTCTGCACAAGGTGGCGATGCATGCGTGCAGCTTTGGCTTTAGAATGACATCCTGATGCAGGTCTTTGGAATGACCCAACTCGTAGTATGATAGAAGTGTTAATCCTGCTTAATGTATGACTGGAAACTGCACGGAGGTACTTGCGACAGATTGCTAATTGCTTCCGGCGACAGGCTTTTGGCCCTTCTAACGAGACAGTCAAAGCATTATGGACATCCCTGAAGTAGATTGCTATCTGCAATTCATGTTATTTATGCTAGAGTTGCTATTGCAGATTTGTATTCATTCGCTTGATTGATCTTCCATCTTGAAATTTAACAAGGTCTTCTGTAGACACGACTTTGCTTTCGAAAACCCTTCGACAACGTGGTGGCGGTATATAAAGAGGGAAAATCGGTAGCTTGTTGACACTTGGGATGCATTCAAAGCCCTTATGATTCAAGTCTTTGTATCTCCGGTTGAGAAGGAGAAGCTTGCAAGGCAACGGTATGGCTTAGAGCAATGTGGGATGACGGTGCGTGACTATACAAACCAATTCCTCAATCTCACAATGTATGTTGAGTCCATTAGTGACGATGCAAAGCTTCACAAGTACATTTATAGTTTGGATCCCCAACTCTCGGTTGATGTTTCAGCCCAAAGTCCATAAGATTTGTTCAAAACTATTGAGTTGGATGAGAGGTACTCTCGTAAGTATTATCGAGATGCTTCATTTCAGCATGGACAGCAAAGAGGGGCGTCTCAGCCCCCACTGTTTGGGCAGCAAAGAGGACCTATACAGTCACATTTTGGGCATCAAAGAAGTGCTGTAAGGCCCATGAAGTTTGGGGTAGGTTATGGTGGTAGAAATATGCCATTCAACACCCCAAAGATCCCCACATACCCACCTTTAATGCCTCTAGGAAAAACAGTAATTTCAAGACTGTAAATCAAGGAAGAGCTAAAAATAGACAAGGGGACAGCAGGGGTAAAAATGCTTCAGCTTTTGGTGGTCAACGCTCTATCCTGATGGACCTCTACAAAGAGAGGAACGAAAAAGCACTTTGCTTTCAATGCGGGGAAAAGTATACAGTCGAGCATGCATCTAAATGTGCTTATAGGAATGCAAAAGCAAGGGTACATAGCATGTTAGTCTTTGAAGAATCTGATGAGGATCATGAGGATGCAAGTACCTTTGCAATCAGTGCCGAAAATGATGAGGTTGAAGAGGAATGTAGGCAAGAAGAATTCTTTGACCCGACTGACACCTTTCCATTTGACCCCGGTGGTCATGTAGATATAAATATGGGTGATAAGAATGGTTCACATGCTACTGCCACTGTTTCTACTATCTCCCTGGATGCTTGGATAGGATCTAAGAGCCCCAACACTCTTCGTCTTCAAGGAAAGATTCGCGGGAAATATGTATTTGTCTTAGTAGATAGTGGTAGCACACACAGTTTCATAAATAGAGTAGTCATGGATAGGCTAAAATGTTTTGTCTCTAATTTACAACAACCAATGAGGGTGCAAGTGGCCAATGGGAGTGAGAAAATTAGTACTCATGTATGCCCAGCTATACCTATTAAGCTTGCTGAAAATTATGAGCAGAAAGTGGATTTGATTGCTCTCAATATGGGGTCGATAGACATTATGTTGGGCTGCGATTGCCTGAAAACTTTGGGCACCATTTCCATGGATTTTTCATTGTTGTACATGTAGTTTTTCAGGGCTGGACAGCTTGTTCACCTGCAGGGAATAAAAAATAGTAGTGAATTTCAGCTTATTACAGCCAAACAACTCAAGAAAGAGTTCAAGAAATGCTCCCAGATTTTTGTGCTGTAATTAAACAAGGAAAATGCAGATCAGTCCCAAAAAATACATGATAATTCAGCCCTTAAGGCTCTACTTGTGGAGTATGGTGACTTGTTTTAGTTACCTACAGCATTACCTCCCAAGAGAGCGGTTGATCATCCCATTGATTTGGAGCCCCACTCCAAGCCGGTCAATAAACCCCCTTACAGGTTGTCCAAATGTGAAAGAGAAGAAGTGGCCAAGCAGGTCAAGGATTTAGTAGATATGGGATTCATTGAGCCTAGCTCATCCCCTTTTGCATCACCTATCTTGCTGGTCAAAAAGAAAGATGGCACTTTCAGGATGTGCATAGATTACAGAGATCTGAATAAGATCACTATCAAGAATAGATACCCTATTCCTAGGATGGACGACCTGTTAGATGAGTTGAAGGGAGCTAAGTATTTCACAAAGATTGATTTGAGATTCAGCTACCATAAGATACGCATGCGTGAAGGGGATGAGATAAAGACTACATTCAGAACTGATCGTGGGCTCTATCACTTCTTGATCATGCCCTTTGGCTTGACTAATACACCAGCCACATTTCAGAGCCTTATGAACAAAATACTTTAGCTTTACTTATTCAAATTTGTATTGGTATTTTTCGATGATATCCTCATTTATAGTTGCTCAAAGGAAGCTCACCTTATGCACATGAGGGAGATATTTGATATACTTAGACAACATAGACTCTTTGCTAAGGAGACAAAGTGTTCGTTCATGCAGACTGAGGTTGAGTACTTGGGACACATTGTCAGTGAGGCAGGCATTAGACCTGACCCAAAGAAAGTGCAGTGTGTCAGAGTTTGACCCACACCTGCAAATACTACCTCTTTGAGAGGATTCTTGGGTCTCTCCTCATTTTACCGCAGATTCATTTGGCACTATGCCACTATTGCAGCCCTCTCACTAATAGGCTGAAGAAAGAAGCATTTTTCTAGGATGCATTGGCAGATAGAAGCTTTAATCAGCTGAAAGATTTGCTTACTTTAGCCCCTATCTTGATATGCCCTGATTTTTCTAGGGAATTCACCATTCAGTGTGATGCCAGTGAGAGAGGAATTGGTGTAGCCTTGCTGCAAGAACATGGGGTCATAGCTTTTGAGAGCCGAAAGCTGGCTAAAAATGAGAGGGTTATGAATGTCTATGATCAAGAAATTCTTGCCATCCTTCATGCCATTAAGAAATGGCATCATTATTTGTATGACAGTCAGTTTAGAGTGAAAAGCGACCATAGAGTACTCAAGTACTTCTTATCTCAGTCAAACCTGACTCCGAAGCAGAGGAGATGGGTAGCCACCTTATAGAACTATGACTTTGACATCACCCACACTCATGGGAAGGACAATGTAGTGGTTGATTCCCTGTTTAGGATGTGGGCATGTAAAGTCTCTGCTATCATGGAGTTACATAGTGATTGGATACATGAGCTTCAAGAGGCTTACCTGTAAGACGTTGATTTCAACAATGTACTTCAAAAATTACAGCAAGGACAATGTGTGGAAAACTCTTCTATTAGTTGAAAAATAGGCTTTTACGGTATAATGGCCAAATTGCCATCCCTCATGCTTCCCCATTCAAGCAAAAAATCATGCAGGAGATGCATTCAGCCCCTATAGCTGGTCATTTGGAGTCTTTAAGACCTATGACAAAATTACTAAAAGCTTTTACTGGAAGGGCCTTTGGAGAGATGTGAAAGACTTTGTCTTGGGCTGCATGCCTTGTCAGCAAAATAAGGACAACACCTTAAAACCAGCTGGTTTACTTCAACCATTGCCTATGCCTGAAGGCAAGTGGACATACATCACTATGGACTTCATTACCGGCCTACCAGTGACCAAGAAAGGTTGGGACAACATCTATGTAGTTGTGAACAGACTCACAAAGGCAGCCCATTTCATTCCCACAAAGACTTAGTATAATGCTTCTCAAGTAGCCAGCCAATTCATGGAATATGTTTTCAAATTACATGGCTTACCACAAGTCACTGTGCATGACCGAGATTCTAAGTTTATGAGTAACTTTTGGCGGGCAATTTTCAGCTCTATGGACACTCAGTTAGCCCCTTCCACTACTTACCGTCCACAGACAAATTGTCAGACAGAAAGGGTTAACAAATGGCTGGAAACTTACTTGAGGCATTTCTATCATGATGTGCAGCATGTTTTGGACTCATGGTTGCATTTGGCTGAGTTTGGCTATAATAACTCCACACATGCTAGCATTGGAGTTTCACCTTTTGAGGCCCTGTATGGCTACAAGGTGCCCCTTCCTGTGGTTATCTTCAATGATAAAATAAATCCACAAAGCAAGGAAGAATTGAATAGAATGCAGGCCTTACTTTAGCAATGTAAAGCTAACTTGAACAGAGCTCAAGATCAAATGAAGCTTTATGATAATAATAAAAGACGGGATGTGGAATTCCGAGAAGGGGATTTGGTGCTCTTGAAAGTGCCTAAGTCTAGATATGCCTCCCTTAAAGATGGGTCCAACAATAAGTTGGCACACAAGTTCTATGGACCATACCGGATTATCAAGAGAGTGGGAGACTTGGCATATCGATTGGCATTACCCCCATCTATGAAGATCCATAATGTCTTCCATGTGAGTTAGTTGAAGCCCTTCATTGGCTCAGCAGTGGACTATGTTGAGGAACTCCCACTGATAGATGAAGAAGACATCATTCAATACATACCCGAAAAAGTCATAGGACAAAGGGAAAAGAGGCTTCACTCTTACTCGATCATGGAATACTTGATTAAGTGGCAAGGTTTACCACTTGAGGAAGCTTCTTGGAGGCTAGCTTCAGTTTTGGAAGAGTTCCCATACCTTTTAGAAGCAGATTTGGCTGAAATCTAGCTAACTATGGCCCTGTTTTCTCCCAAATTGACTGGAGACAACACTCTGTTTTAAAGTAGATTTTATTCTATACTACGGATAACAAGGCACACCATACATGGGCTGAAAGTACTTCTCGAGAGCTCTGTTTTGATGTATAGCACACCCCATTCGGAGCCTCCCACACAAAGTTATGACAGATTCACTACAGCAGGGTCCTGTAGTAAACAGCTTGCTATCCACTGTCTGCAGCCCGCATTTACTCTAGATATTTGGGTCAAAACTCATATTTATAACTCCCCAATATGGCCCATGTATTATACACACCCCATGACCTATCATACACAATAATACCTCTTCATTCACCATCAGTATACCCTTGTAATAATGCAGCAGAGTAGTACTCTGATCGGCCCCTCCCAGTTACCATACATGCCCAAATTATTTTTTAGGGCAAAAACCTTTGGGTGGGGATGAAATGTAAGAGAGGGGGACTTAATAACGGGAAAATAATAGCTACACTAGCTAGTATATAAGGTGAGAGAGAGACTTAATTTTTCATTATCAAATAATTAATACAAGTCTTCTTTCTCTTTCACCTTGCTCTCCAAGCTTCCATGTCTTCTCTCTCTCTCTTCCTGTATTTCTCTCTCCATTTCTAGTATTTCTCTCTCCTTGTACCTGTCTTTCTCTCTCTTCTGCTCTTCTTCTTCTTTGTAGTCTTCTCTCTCTTCTTTCTCTCTGCTGCTTCAGCCAATACATCTGACTCGCTAGACTTTTCTTGTCATAGAGATTCTTGATTTTATCCCACAACTGCCATGCACTCTGTTCTTCCTCAAATACATTGTAATGAACTTGTTCTGTGAGAGATAATACAATAGTGGACTTGCATAACTCATTAAGCTCAACCTCAATGGTTTGATATGTGATTTCTGCACCAACACCTGCCAAATCTAGCTCTTCCAATAAGAGTAATTCGTACCATCAAGATTAGTGATGTTGAAAATAGCATGATTAGTGGATGAACTCGCCATAATGCAGGCTGGAAGACTACATACAGTTCAAAATTACTTGCTGTTTACTGCACAAAATGACCAAAAATTCACAAAAATCGAGAGAAAATGGCGAGAAAAGTGTAACCAAAGCTGCTGCCCACAAAGTACTAGTGAAATTACATCATTTCAGAATATTTCAACATGAAAAATCCATGTCAGTCTGGAGTTATATGCTTGCTGTAATAAATGACAGCAGGGTACTGTGAGAGTCAATTGTTGACCAAATCACTGCACCAGGTCAATAAATGACAGCCAAGACATGACCAGCCATAAACGGGCATAAATCAGCACCAAATAGTCATCAAGACCCTGAGCAAACACCCAAACATGTCACCAAAGCATCCCTCAGTGCGCCCAAGCTTAGGTCAAAAGCAACTCCAAGATATGAGTGCATGAACCATGCAATATTTAAGTGTAAGAGATCCCAAAGTCTCAAGTATCTATAAAATACTCAAATAGCATAAACCTCCTGCTCAATGTCAGTCAAGCATACAAGATGCTCCCACTGGCACAAAAGGCAGATAAATGAGCTCAACAACTCAATCAAACCAAGTCAAAGTACCAAAGACAGGTAACCAAGACAATGCCTCAATAGCATCCCAAGAGCATGACTTCTACAAAGCAACTATAGGTATCATCCATGAGCAAGACATACATCCCAATAAAGATCTCTGACAACCAAAACGACATCCAATACAAAATTCTGGAATAGCAAATGAGAATCCAAGCCAAGCCTTCAAAGAGCAATAAAGCTCAACAAGTACATGGTTCACTGTGCCAAGACAAATGCATCAAGCCGTAGGCGTCGGGTAAGCATGTACCCAAAGAGCATATAACTGTCAAAGCACTGACCACTATCAAGCATGGACCGATGTCAATAAGTGCGGGCTGAAATAATCTCAAGCTTCCAAAAGCATCTAGATCCAATGACAAGCTTGAAGCCGTCCCTCGATGATCAATACATCATAGCATAACCCAAGACATACACCCGGAGAACCAATAGGCATATGTCAAAGCATGAAAGATAGCTTCAGCTCAAGAGTATTCAACATGCATTTACTATTATAAACTGTGTATTTCCAGCCCCACAATCAGGCCAAAATCATAGCATGACATGTAGCTTCAATTCCCCAATCAATCGGGATGCAATAGGCATCAAACGGGTTATGTAGTCATGCCCAAACAAGCATAGGCATAAAATGTGAATGTAGCACTAGCATCAAATGTCTATGAATTGTTTATAATAGTCCTGAAACACTGTTTTCAGCCACCAACCAATGCCTAATCTCAAAGGATCAATGCCAAGTATCAATATATGTGCAAAAAAAAGCCTGAAATGGAGCCCGAACAAGTGCAGCTGGAGCTAGAGTTGAAGTGGCTGAATGGTGGCTGTCCAGAATCACGTGCAAATTTGCGTGATGACGCTGCTGCTCCTGCTAGTCCACATGGCAGGTCTGGAGAGATTGGAGGGCTCAAACATGAGCCAAAGTGGCCTTGGAACAAGCCTCTAGCAGCCCACAACCACCAGTGGCAAAGAGATATGAAGGTTGGAAGCTTCAATGGTGACTGCCCTATTTACCTAGACCTGTGGACTAAAATAAATCTCTGAAATAATGAAGCAATACCTCAATGTCAATGCCCTGATGGTGCCTCAATAGGCTAGAAAGAAGCTCGAGAAGCCGGGGAGTGACGGAAGCTCAAGAGAATGAGTTATAGCTGCCGGGAAGGAGCCTCAATGTGAGTAGGGAGTCAATAGGAAGCTGAGAATGCCATGAGCCAAGCTGAAGAGTCGAGAAGCCGAGCTCTGATACTAGTTGAAAGGTAAGAAAGATCGAAGCTTGCACTCGAGAGCTATGGCGGGAGAGTAAGATCAAGAAAGAGAGAGACAAGAAATGGGAACTCCAACAGTCACAATGTGTAACCGGGTACTGTCATTAGGGGAGTTTTGAGGTCTCGAAAATGCCTTTTAGGATGTGGAGAGAGAGTGCTCTAGACCAATAAGAGCAAAGCCACTGTAACGGAACTTCTATTTTAAAAAAATTAAAAAATCATTTTACAAAAATATATAAATATGATAATATTACGAATTTGTATTTTTATTATGTATTTTTAGTCTTTTATATTCGTGATTATGACATCTTTTGCATTAATGGCATAGAGTCTCGGCTACTTTTATTTAATAATGTTTCTAGATTAATGATAATGACTGATGTAATCGAAATTCAAATTGGTGAAAAGCATGGCGCTCAGTTTTTTCCCTCCTTTCTTTTATTCCTCTATTGTTTTTCCCTCCGTTATGGTAGCCTAGTCCTCTCTCTCTCTCTCTCTCTCTCTCTCTCTCTCTCTCTCTCTCTCTCTCTCTCTCTCTCTCTCTCTCTCTCTCTCTCTCTCTCTCTCTCTCTCTCTCTCTCTCTCTCTCTCTCTCTCTCTCTCTCTCTCTCTCTGTGCATGTATCTCTCTCTTCTACCATGGATACAGAAATTCGACCTTCAACAAGGCATCCAAGCTCCCAAATCACATCCATATCAGTGTTTAACTCATTTCAAACTTATGGAAGATGGATTCCTACTATCATTAGCAAAGGTAGTTGGATCACCATGCAACAAGCAAAACGTGGAAAAATGCAAAGACATGAGAGCTCGTTTATTTCTGCTTGGAAGGGCAGAATCCGAGATTTTAAGCTTGGAGCAAATAAGAATAGCATCAAAGAGGTACTAGTGCAACATGTGTTCATGCATAGAGAGCTGTGTTTGAAACCTGGATCTTCAAAGCTTCCAATGCATAGACCAAATTGTAAGAATTTGATTCTTAAGGTTTTTCATTTCTTAAACATGGTTTAGGTTTTTCCATTATAATATTTGTTTGTCTTGTAGATGTCTATCCCTCTAATCTTGAGGAATGGCAACTAGTGGAATCTATTATTGATGTTATTGATGTTATACATGGTTCAATTGGAGAAGAAATGTATAGAGGCAGAAAGAAGACAGAGCTTGCAGAGAATGGAATATTCTTTTATGACCATTCTTATGTTATTCCTATGCGGCGTTGCCAATGGGGATCAATAAAACTCCTTCCTTTGCCATATTTTTCAAGCTTTGAGTGGCCTTTGCCAAGTCCAGCTACTAGTGAGGGCTATAGATGTAAGATATTTTCTGAGATCCAGAAAGCACTAAAATCTAATATCTGAAGTAGGCTAAGCAAAGTTACTTTATTTATGCCTATTAATATATTTATTGATTTCTTCTCTAATATGGAGATAAGAATAACAAAAACCATGCTTTCAGTGAAGAGACTAACATATGATCATATCATACAATTTGTTGATGAATGATGGGATACAAGGACAGAAGGAAAAATTATATGTAAGATAGATCAAGACTCTATAGCTTGTAAATATATGATTGCTACTCAAAATTTTATCCTTAGCTTTTACTATAGTCGATGGCATTTTGTTGGTAGTAGTCTAGTTGCTTTAGACCAGAATCTTAATGATTTCAGCAAGGATCCTATAGTGGATCTTGATATTTGGTTCAACGAGGATATTATTGCAATCTTAAAGATCAAAAAATCATGTACGCTACATCAAGTGAGGATGGATTTACAAAATGAAGACATTGAACTACCATGCTCCTTTGTATTCCAACTTGACAAAAAACGAGTAAGTTTTCACATCATATTATATCTACTTAAATGTATATCAAGATCTCACTTTCTAACTAACAAACATTTGTAATTTATTTTTTGCAGATATCGAAAAGGAGAGAAAATAATATACACTGCAAGGACATTCAAGAAAAGATATCTTTACTATCAATATAAAATATATGTACAAATTTTATAGCAAATGTCTATCTGCCATCTCTATGAGATATACGAGGACTGAAGGGCAAATTTCTATATATGAAGGCTTACAAGGCGATATGGCAAAGCTATTTCTTTTTTGGAGAACTATCCTTTCTAGGAGTCCTTTTGCCTTTCTTTGATGTCTTGGGTATAGAAGGTGTTGAAGCTGTGGATTTTCCTTCCGTGGTTATAGGCACCGCATCTCCTTCATGGTGCAAATCCCCACCAATCTCTGTTGTTGGTTGTATACAATTGACCATTATATACTTCAAGAGCTTTGCTCTGATGTACCAAACATGCTCAGATGTATAGCAATCATTCGAAAACTGTCACACGTTTATAGAAAAAAGAGTTTTAGTTCATTATTGTTCTTACAATAGACTATATTTTTATCATCAATGGACTATTTGCAATTAATATCTATCTTAAAGTTTAGCATCTTTCATATTACCTTTACATGTTTATCATCATTAAGATAAGCAAAGTTAACCATTCTTCTAGCATTTGCAATCATCCTCCAGCCCACAAGAATGGCTATCATCCTGATGGGGACACTGCAACCACCAACACAAAGTAAAACTATAAAGAGGACGAATGGTAGTTCATAGAATAAACTCATGTTTCAATTATTTTAATGAATAACTTACCGCAACTTGTCTATATTGCATTGTTGCAAGCAAATCAGACGGCATAGGGGGTCTTTTCTCTAGCTCTTCAATTAATCTTTTGGCACCTCTGTATATAAAATATGTTGAAATTTAGAGTACTTACAAAAAAAAGAATTGAAATATCAAGGAGCCCTTGGATAATATAACTTACAATTTAGCATTTCCATGGCTTCCTTTCATAGAGTTGATTAAAAAGCATTGCTTATCCACAAGGTCTATTGCAATCAAGCTCCAATGAGAACTAAAAGCAATCATATCTCAACAAATTAGTAGGACAAAAACTCTAATAGAATATTGAATCACTTACTTTTCATTATATGGAATTATAAGGAGCTCCAAAGTATTGAAGTCAATCAAATTGAGCCAGTGCTCAATAAAACTTGTATCAAGCTCATTCCTCATAAAGAATGAGATAGATGGATCAAAAACCTCAATTTTTTGTTGTATATCCAAAGGAAACTCATGCATTATACACCTAGAAAAGGCATAGAAATAGTGAGTATAAACAAGAAAAATCTTATTGTTAAAAAATTTTCAAAAAGTATAAGTAATTATGGATGGACATACCTTAGTCCAACAAGAATAATACTGTCATTTACTTCTCTTCTTTTATCCTTAAGAATCTGAACACATGCAGCATCAAAGGAGATAACCTCAGTTCTTTTGCCTAAGTCACCAGGTAAGAAACAAAACACACTGAATCCTTTTGGATTAGCTGCTTCAAGAAGGGTGGCTAGCTCATTTTCAAAGGACTCTAGTTGCTCTGTTTCCCTTTCTTCAACCCTTTGCCTCCTATACTCTCTCCATTTATCTGCTTGTTCCTCTTTAGCTTTCTCCTTTTTTTCATGTTGCCTTGTATCCTTCTCATGGTTGACATCCTCAACCCTGAGACCAGAATCATCTTTCTTTCTCCTAGCTGGGGGCACATTAAGGATATTAAATGTCTTCATATCAGTGAGGGGAATTGGCTCAAGGACCTTTGAAAATCTATATCTTAGCCTCCTAAGAATTACCATGTCCTTGTCCATGAGTGTGAGCCTATGAGCATGAGCAGCACAAATGTAGGCATCTTGAAAAAACTCAACTAAAAAATCCTCTGTGGCTTCTTGTATACAATTCAGAGCTGTTCTTGTCCATCTGAAACTATCCAAACTATATCTGTCACAAATTTCCCTGACAAGCCTCTGAAAAGACAATTTTGGAATTGCATTCTCAAGAGCATTTATTGCCTTCCTAATCTCCCTTAGGCACCTGACATTTTGAGAAAACTTTCTCCTTGGCTTTGACTTTCTAGAGACCTTTTGAGGCTTTGAAGACTGATGAATCAATCTTCTCTTTTCTTGCTGTTGCCTTAGTCCTAGCCATCTGCCAAAAAAAGACATGTTACTTCTTCTCCAGCATGTCCAGGAAACGTGAGTCCAGACAAGAGGTATCCATGCTGCATGGCGTTTTCGCGTTTCAGCTGAATTTTTCTCGAGGTGTCTAGTGAAACGTGAGTGTCAAGCGAGGCGCCTCCTTGCAGCTGTTTCTTTTCGCGTTTCACCGGACTTATTGTCCATTGTGTCCAGTGAAACGCGAATTTAAGCCAAGAGACCTGCTTGAAGCACCTTATTTTCGCGTTTCACCGGACAACTCATGAATAGCATAAAAATCGACAAAACCAAGAAAAAATAGCATTGATCTAAGGAAAGCTTTTAAGATTACATAAAATATCCACAGAATTAGGGAAGAAGTTTGAAGATTTCCTTAAATCTCCACAACATTAAGGAATGCTCCCACTGTGGAAAAAATTCTTGTGTAGTGATCATAAGCTCATAATAACATAAATGATCAAGGAAAAGTATCAAAAGAATGCATTGAATGGAGCCTGTTATTGAAAAGTAAGATGCAGAAACCATAGTACCTTCTTTTTAGCTTGTTCTTCACAATCTCAGCCTAAAGATGACAATATGCTCGAAGGTTTCCTTTGTTGGGGAAGCAGTGAAATGCTTGGAGATTGGAAGGAACACCAAAGGTAAAGGTGGAGTAGCGATGAAATGCGATGAAAGGCAAAGGCGGTGAATTTGTATGGACTCAACGTTCTTGGAAAAGTGTTAATAACACACGTGTGACGTACTCTCGCTTACCGGAATTTCTTTTTTACTTGGAAAAGGGTTATGCAACACACGTGTGACGTATTTTTGGAAAAAGAGAATGCGCATGTCTTCTGAGGAGTTTGATACGGTGAGTTAAGTGAGACACGTGTACACGTATTTTTTCATTATTACACAAACTTTTTCGTTGGAACTTTCACCACATGCTTAACGGTCAATATAAAAGCATTTCAAAGCCATTTCTCCGGCATTGTCTTCTTCTGTGCCAAAATTTCGTCTCGACTTCCCTTCAGGGTCCTTGCTTCCTGTGTGGAGAGCAGTTCAACAATCTTTGATAGGTAACAAATTTTTTTTATTACAAGTATTTTAACAAAATAAATTTGATTAATATAGAAAGAATTTTTAATAACACTTGAATAATTACAGATGTTATGTGCTTTGTATCTTTTAAAAGCAGCATAGCTTTTTCAAAAATGATTTTATCATCAATTTCTGTGTTTCCATAGAATTAATTTATAGTTCATGTTTCTCTTCTTGATTTGCATCTTTTGACTAGTGAAACGCGAAACAATGTCCCTGTTAGTGATATTTTGCTAAGTATCGCGTTTCACCGGTGAGATATTGGAATAATTTTTGTCTTCAAGGTAGTGTCCGATGAAACGCGATTTCTTCACAGGTATTTGCCTTGGACACTTGAATTTTCGCGTTTCACCGGTCAACTAAAAAAATTTCTCCTTTTTTGATTTTTTTGTCTTGGAAAATCAATTTTGGGGCCTCTTTCCATGGTTCCATCTTGTTTTATTGGATATTGGTTTTATTCTGCTTTTTTTTCAAGGATAACTATTTTCCTGGTCAAGATGACAAAGAGGAAGCTATCTCTGGAAGGAATGGATGAGGAGGAGATAATTGAGACATCTGATGATAGGCTCTTTGATTTCTTACATGTTGAGATATCGAGCTCCACTCGTGATATGCCAGGGTGACCGTTGTGCATTTATGTCACCGACGTGTCAGTTGGAGATGCGATTGATACACCGCCCATGAATAATAGCTAGATGACAGCTATCCTTATCTACTCTAGTTCGTGGCTCAGTTAGTATGCCACCTTAGTTAGTTGAGTTTGGTTTGAGACCCATATATAGGGTTCTTCTATTTCTTTGTATGAGACTTTTTTTTGGCTTACATAACTAAGAAGAGGAAAACTGTTTTCAGCCTCCACCTCTGTGTGTATTCCCCCATTGGGCAAGCAAGAAAGCTACAGGTGAGACTCCTTCCTTCTCTCCCACAATCTTGACATGGTATCAGAGCCTTGTTTGTGGTAAGGAGCTCAAGAAAGCAACCCAAGCTCGCGGTGTTCTGGTAAGAGGAGCAGTGTTGCTTTCATTTTCTGTTTTGGGAGCAGATCTCTGCAAGTAGCACAGCCGGAAATTGCAAGAGTGCAT
This sequence comes from Lygodium microphyllum, assembly GCF_053477565.2. NCBI lineage: Eukaryota > Viridiplantae > Streptophyta > Polypodiopsida > Schizaeales > Lygodiaceae > Lygodium > Lygodium microphyllum. The sequence continues at coordinate 11,715 of NC_141161.1, read as the reverse complement.
TGTCTCAGGTTGAGACGCCCTTCGCGGTGAAGCAAGAGGGCAGTATATGCTACGGATAAGGGCTTTAGCCCTTGGCGACCCTGTTTTTTTTATTTGAGGCCATTTCAGGGCCTGTTTTGGAGGCGGAAGTTTTCTGCACGCACTCAGGAAAAGACCCAGTTTTATGCTGTGCGACCACTGTTCTACAGGTCGGTGAAAAGTAACTGTAGAAATTACATCGTATACCTATGCGCAAAGACATTGGAAGTTACAGAATCATCCTTGTTGCCTGTTGATGCAAAATCGTCACTAGGAAGTGACTGTGTGGTCAAATACCACTTTCGCCAGTTTTGCAGATTTGCCCTTGTGAGAGTGAAGCTGTGTTTTTTGCAGTGACAGAATTTTTTGCAGTATTCTGTAATGGCATCTGATTCTCTTTCACAGATTGTAACTGAAAAGCTTGACAAGAACGACTTCCAAGCATGGAAGTTTAGAATGACGAATTTCCTTATGGGAAAATGATATTGGAAATTTGTTGCAGGAAATGAAGAAGAACCAGTTCTTCCTGATGTTCCCAATCAACAGCTAATGCAGGCATTTAAAGCATGGCATGAGAAAGCCAAGAAAGTTATGTATTGACTGTCTATCAGCATTTCAGACTCTATGATTGTGCATATTCAGGATGCAAGTACGCCAAAGGAGGCATGGGATACTTTGTCAAATATGTATAGCACAAATACGCAAGCCAGGAAAATACAGCTCAAGCAAGAGTTGCACAATGTGCAAAGAGAAAGTATGAGCATCAATGACTACCACATGAAGGTGAAGAAGATTGCAGATGTACTTGCTTCCATTGGGTTGCCAGTGGACGATGATGATTTAATTTCTGTGACCTTGAATGGTCTAGGAAAGGATTATGCACAGTTTCAGACATCCATTTCAGTTCGTGAAAGATTTTCTGATTTTGAGGAGTTGATTGCTCTTCTAATTTCTGAGGAGCAAAGAAACGGTGGTGCATCTTCTTCAGGAGAAAATTCAAAAAAAACTGTCTTCTACTCAATTGCTGGAAGAGGTAGAGGCAGAGGTAGAGGAGGCCAATCTGGAGGCCGTGGTAGAAATCAGAATATGCAGCAAACTCAAGAAAACCAGTCCTATGGAGGAGGACGTGGTAACTCTAGAGGCAAGGGGAGCCAAAGAGGTCGTGGTAGATGGCAAAGAGGCCAAAATGCAAACAGTAATGTTGAATGCTACTACTGTGGTAAAATGGGTCATATGGCTAAAGACTGCTATAAAAAGCAGAATGACATAATGAATGGAAAACTACAACAAGGGAATTATGCATCTTCTAGTAGACAAGGTGATAACAAAAATAAGAATTTGTTTATGGTGCAGCACATGAACAATTCTATGACAAATGCAAAAGAAAGCAACGATGTATGGTATGTTGACTCAGGTGCATCAAACCACATCACAGGTCATGTAGAATGGATGGAGGATGCAAGGAAAATGGAAAAACCAGGATTTGTGGAGACTGGTGATGATACTGCACATCCTATTGTGCAGATTGGATAAATTCCTTTGTCTATGCAGGATGGAAAAAAGAAATACATGTCCGATGTATTTCATGTCTCGAATATCACCAAGAATCTGGTTTCTGTTGGTCAAATGGTTGAACAGGGCTTGCAGGTCAGATTTAATCTTCATGGATGCTTTGTTGAGGATTTAGGGTTTAGGGC